>NW_005842762.1:37793-58390 GCF_000455745.1 Alligator sinensis | reverse complement strand
TCCTGGGCTGAGCCACCTTACTCATTGTGCCTGAAACCAAGCTTCAAGTGTCTCCACTGGGGTGCCTACATCGGGCCAACCCCCTTCTTGAAGCACAACCACAAGCCTGGGGTAACCACTGCCACCACCCGGGGTCTGGTCTTTGTTAGGGCTCTGTGCAACCTAGGGTACACAGACCCTGTAGACTTGGGGGTGCTTTGCCCCGCAGCAGCATGTATCTGAGTGCTTCTTATAGCCTGAAGCATTAACAGTAGCCTCCCTTAGTCAGCTGAGCAAGAGAGCTAAAAGGCTTACCTAATCCCTCTCAAGCAGGTACAGCAAGGCTTACTATAACAGATAGTTTTATTGACTGGAGAGGGCAGGCATGCAGAAGGGTACAGGTCAGAGAAGTATGAAAAAAGGAACCTTGAGCAAATAGAAGCATCTTGGTAGCCTTTTGGTATGCTTCTAAATCACATCATCCTAAATTACTAGCTACAATCCAAGTAAGTTACTCATATCTACATCCAGAACTTGACCAAACTCTTTCTCTGGAAGCTGCATGGCTTGTTGGCTGTGTTCCAAAACATGTCTGCCCCCCCTTTCTCATCAAGGGACTCTCTTATACACCTGTTGTGACCTCATCACTATGTTCCCACCAGAAGCAGCCCCATTGGCTGCTGACCAGTGCTTTAAAATGACATCAGCCTGACTAGGTGAAGTGACTAGTCACATGACCTGCAGTGGTGGGAACCTGAGGCAAAAGAAGAGCAGGTTCCCCCTTCCACTGGAATTTTTACATCCCAGCTAGTCATGTAGTCAGGGAACATGGGGGCGTGGAGGGGGACGTTGGACTGCTGCCTTACAGCAGAGAGACAGACTGGGTGGAGGGGTGATTTCTCTACAGGCTTCATCCAGTTATAGTTTAGGCACTAAAATACCATTGAAAATATGATCCTAAAGGGTCATACATAGAAAATATGCCTAGTGGACAATCAAGTGATTCTCTAAATACATCCCTTACTTTTGGACATAACTAGGATCAGTACATTTTGTAGTGCAGAGATGTTCAACCTCCAGCCCACAGGCCAAATCCAGCCTGCAGATCCATGGCATCAGGCCTGCAAGGCTCCCTAGAGGTTGGGAAATTCTCCGGCAGGGGAACAGTGGCACTCAATACCACCACCCTACCCTGCTGACAAATTCCTAAGCCCTACAGACAGATTGGAGGCAGAACACACCACATTTCATGCATGCAGCCAGATCAGGGACAGGCCATGCCCCCTTCTCCCTGTGAGGCCATAAATCTTCCTTAAATTATCCAGACTAATCTAAATCTTTTTTTTTTTTTAAAGGACTAAGTTTGGTTTTCTTCTGTTTGAAAAAATGAGCCAGTTTGTCCATTTCTAATCCTGGATGACATTTTGAAATAGGATATGGACAGAGGTAAATTGGATTTAAGGACCTTAAAAATTGGCTATAAAAACAGGCAAGCTGGACAGGAATAATAATCTGAAATGAGAGTTAGTTTGCTCTTTATAAAATACAATTATCCTGTTTCTTAAATCATGGATATTTGTTACTTACCTTTCCATGGCACCTATTTAAATCAGATAGTAGAATTACAGTTAATATCTGTACTTAGAATATCTGAAGTACTTATTCAAGTGAAACAGATCTATTTTGATCTACCTGTATGTCTGAAGTCTGACAGTCAGTTAGAGACTCAGAGTGTAATTATACCTGTTTCTCATCATATTTGTGCATAGTAGAATCATCTTGGTAATTATTTAATGTGTCTACTAGATCATAGACAGGACCATTAGAATAAGTCAGGGAGCTGTTTCTTAGGCTGAGCCATGACAAACCTTGTAAGACGCCATTAATAAAAAGGTTTATAATAATAGGACAGATTCTTTGATATTCTACGAGCAAGCCAACCCAAGCGAACAATATAGCTACCACATCTGGATATAGATTACATATTTTTTTAATGTCCTGGATTCCAGGATGTTAACTCTGAAAACTGCCTTCCAGTCAGGGTTCTTGGGTGCTGTACTTGCTTGGCAGCTTGCCAGAAAAAACTTTACCAGGCCAGAAACCTCAGTGCCTCTCTTTCCAGGACACCCCTTAAGGTAGACTGTCCCAAAGCAATTCAATCCCCATTCACAGGACATTTTAAAATCTTTAGTTTTTACTTCAAATGGAAATGAAACTGATTTCTAAATTATTCCCTCAAATAGAATTACAGCTCTCTGGGCTATCTAATTGTTATTATTTGTACAACAGTACAGACTAGGAGCAACAGCCATGGACCTGGCCCCGCTGTGATGGGCTCGTTGTGCTTTTACTCTAGAACTCGAGCAACCGCAAGATGAGTTCCTGAAGAAAAGAAGGAAGGGCAACAGCAGATTAAGGCCTAGTCTTCAGAAAAGCAGACTTTGATTCCCTCAGGGAACTGATGGGCAGGATCCAGTGGAAGGCCAATATGAACAGGGAAACAAGTCCAGGAGAACTGATTATATTTTAAAGAAACCTTACTGAGGGCACAGGAACAAGCCAACCCAACACACGCAGGAAGACTAGTAATTATGTCAGATGACCAGTTTGGCTTAGCAGAGAACTCTTCAGTGAGATAAAAACACAAAAAGCAGGTTTATAAGAAGTGGAAGCTTGGACACATGACTAGGGAGGAGTATAAGCACATTGCTTGGGCATGCAGGGATGAAATCAGGAAGGCCAAAGTGCAATTGGATTTTCAGCTAGCAAGGGATATGAAGGGTAACAAGAAGGGTTTCTATAAGTATGTCAGCAACAAGAGTAAGGTCAGGGAAAGTGTGGGTCCCTTACTAAATGTGGGAGGCAACCTACTGACAGATGATGCAGAAAAAGTTGAAGTACTCTATGCATTTTTCACCTGTCTTTACAAGCAAGGTCAGCTACCAGACCACTACATCTGGCAGCACAGTTTGGGGAGAAGATGAGTAGCCAACAGTGGCAAAAAACAGTTTAAGGACTATTCAGAAAAGCTGGATATGTAGAAATCCGTAGGGCTGGATGTGATGCACCCGAGGATCCTGAGGAAAGTGGCCCATGTGATTTGAGAGCCAATGGCCAATATCTTTGAAAACTCACGGCAATTGGGAGAGATCCTAAATGACTGGAAAAAGGCAAATATAGTGCCCATCTTTAAGAAAGAGAAGGAGGGGGATCCAGAGGGACTACAGCCTGGTCAGCCTCATTTCAATCCCTGGGAAAAAGATGGAGTAATTCTTCAAGGAATTCATTTTTAAACACTTAGGGGAGAAGGTGATTAGGAACAATAAGCAAGGATTCTCCAAGGGCAAGTCAGTCTTGACCAACCTGATTGCCTTCTATGATAAGATGACTGGCTCTGTGGATGTAATATACCTTGACTTTAGCAAGGCTTTTGATATAGTCTCTCACAACATTCTTGAAAGTAAACTAAGGGAGAATGGTTTGGATGAAGGGACTGTAAGGTGGAAAGAAAAGTGGCTGGATCATCAGGTTCAAAGACTAGAGGGAAGTGTTTCTTCTCTTCTATTTGGCACTGGTGAGGCCACATCTGGAGTACTGTGCCCAGTTTTGGGCCCCCCACTACAGAAAGAATGTGGACAAATTGAAGAGACTTCAGTGGAGGACAACAGAAATGGTGAGGGGGCTGCAGGACATGACTTATGAGGAGAGGCTGATGGAACTGGGCTTATTTAGTCTGGAGATCAGAAGACAGAGGGAAGTGGGATTTAATAACAGCCTTCAACTATCTGAAGGATGGTAACAAAGATCATGGGGTTAGATTGTTCCCAGTGGTGGCAGATGACAGGACAGGGAGCAATGGTCTCAAGTTGTAGCAAGGGAAGTTTAGGTTATGTATTAGGAAAAAACCTCTCTCACTAGGGGGGTAGTAAAGCATTGGAACAGGTTACTCAGAGTGGAGTCTCCATCCTTAGAGGTTAAGACCTGGAGAGACAACGCCTTGGCTGGAATGATATAGTTGGGGCTGGTCCTGCTTTGAGCAGGGGGTTGGACTAAATGACCTCCTGGGGTCCCTTCCAACCCTAATTTTCTGATTCTATGACTCCGAGTATATGTTCTTATTGACTAACAATTTCCTAAATATTTTGAAATTCAATACCAGACAATGATTGAACAATATGACGATACATATAGAACCTCTCATATTTGCATTTTAAAGTGCTTAAGATACTGCATTTATGCTGCAAAACACTAAATTTAGATTTACCTTTCTGCTCATGAATGGTTCTATTGATTTTAGAATAAGAACCACCAGCCCTAGGCCAAACCACTTTAAGAGCAAGTATATGCTTTCCTGGCTGGTGGCTTAATTTTCCTCACGATGCCTGAGAAATACATTAGTTTTAATGACTCATAAACAAGAATTATTTATGTCCCAACAGCCTTAATTTACCCCATTTATAATTAACACATAAACTGATTATTTTATTACTTTTATTCAAATCACTGTAGCTATAGTAGAATTGAAAAAAATAAAATGGTTCAAAGTGAGAATTCTCTAATAAAATATTTTGAAAATCAAAATGTCCAGTTCAGTTCAGGGAGGAGGTAGCATTATTACTTATTTAAAATGACATGGAGTTACTGATTAGGATAATATATGAATGTTAGAGCTCTGTCACCTAGTGCCCAGAAGATGGATTATGGGACTAAAAATGATATAGCTTTTATTAAAAGAATACTTACCAGATGTAATCCAGCTTTATCAAAACTTTTATCACCAGTTGGTTTACATCATGCCTTTTAGATGATGTTCTGGTTTTTTATGGTTTTTTTTATATTCAGCATTTTATACTGACTATTTATTGCAGTAAACACAATAAAAATAGTCACAGTCATAACGCTCAGGTAGGGCTGATCCAATGACTGTCAACTGAAGTCAATAAGAGTTTTTCAGTGGTTTTTAAATCAGGTCCCAGATACTAAACACTTCCAGGATCTGGGCTTTGGATTGTATACATTTTCTGGTAGACACTGTGGGCTAAATCTAATAATGGACACCTTCTATATACCTTCTATGTCCCCCAGAACAGAATCCCTAAACCTGGCTTAGGCTCCTACACAGCTTAAACAGCATGTGCGGAAATTTAGATGCTTCAAATTGGGAACCCAAGTAGCAATACATTGAGTAGGGAGCTACCTAAAGTCAGCTCACTCACTATGTGCTGCTAATACGGAAATTCTTAAGGATACAGGTGTATCCTGAATCCCACCCCTCACGCTTCAGGGTAGCAACTCAGTCCATCAGAATCCAGAGCCTGGGACTGTTTCTTTAAGATAAGAATTTATATTCAAGGAAATGAGCAGGACTTAGTTTAAAATGCATGCAAAGAAAGTAGTAGTGGTGGTATTTCCTTTATTAAATAGCTTACTGATTAGAGCACTTTGCCCAGGAAATAGGAATCTCAAAATCCATTTCCTCCTCAAAAAGTGAGGAACCTACACAATTTCAATAACTCCAGGGCTCAGCAACAGCTAGATGGGGGGCTTAAAGGCTGCAATTTTAGATCAGGTAAGATTTGCGATTTGCTTCTTATATCGTACTGCAGGTGCCAAAGTCCCCCTGCCTCCCCCCCCCCGGGCTGTATCATGGAAGCAGTGGCAGAGGGAAGCAGTAGGGGCAGCTTGCCCCCTGCCATCTGTCTCATCATCACTTGCCCACCTCCTTGCTGCCTGGCCCTTTACTTCTTCCAAGGTCTGGCTGGTACTGCCACCAGTGCAACTGGGAGGATCTGGGGCCATGCTCCATACCCCAGCTGGAGCTGGGACAGAGCCTGCTGGCACCTAAGCAAGGATAAGTAGTGGGCAGGAGGAGGGAGAAGGCAGGTGGTGGGGGCACAGGTTGCCAGGCAGGGATACAGGAGGAAGAGGCAACAGAAGGAAGAGGGGGAGGGGGGTGGCCTGAAGCTGCAGCAGGGAGTGGGGGAAGAAAGAGAGGGAGATCATGCAGCTCCAGGTCAAAGCCAGAGCTGCAGTATTTATTTTAGATATTTTCATTATGGACATCAAAACCATATGTTGTTTTCATCGGCATTAGAGCACCACAAAAATATAGTCACCTAGAGTACTTCTACAGCTCTTTCAGGAAAGTATAAGACAATTAGGGGTGATACTATGGTAATGGTAGGAGTCTCATTGAATTAAATAGGGCCACAATGTCACCTTAGAGGAACAGGCTTTTTGCAATATTATCTACTTCTTTCATATATCCAGACTTTTGCTCACATTTGATTGACCGTGCAGTTTGGTAAAACAGCTCTAATTAGTTCTAAGTTATCTTGATTTGTGGCTGTCATAAAGGAAGCCCTAACATAGCACTCCATTTGTATTTTTTCTATGCCTTAAGTCCTCTTCATTATAGCCATTTCAACTTTCAAATCTGGTACCTTTGCCCCACTATCCTTCCGCAATTAATGTAAAATGTAGAGGAATGTTCTGGACTCTGCAAACCTTTTAAACAAAACAGTAAATGTGCTAGTAGTGCAGACAAGCTAACAAACTTTTCATATAATCTTTTAAAGTCTTTTCCTTTTTCTCCCTCCTCTGAGGTCACACATCTGGGCTCGAGCCTGGAGAGACTTGCACAAAAAGACTTTGACACTATAGTGGTCTACATCAGGATGCCTAATTTATGAGCTGTACTACTTACTACATGTCTACGTGTGAATTCAAGTGTGCTTACTTCTAATGTGCCTTACACTAATGCACATTAAGAAGTTTTTGGAAGGTGTCTACAAGTGGTAGGATTTGGGACTAATTTTAATCCCAAATCGCTTCAGCTCTGCCATGTGCCCCTGTGGCCACTGGGGTAGCTCCAGACCCAGAGAGACATAGCTGCCGGCATTTGGCAGCCATGCTGTAGCCAGAGCCAGCTGCCAGCACCTGGCAGCCATCTTGGAAGCTCTGACCCACACAAGCCCCTTCCCTGGTCAGGAGCCATATTCTCAGTACCAGGGGCAGCATGCAGCAGCTCCCTCCTTGCCCACCCAGCTTCCCCGCACCAGGGCTGCCCCAGTCCCTGCCCTTGCTAGCAGCACCCAGTTCCCTGCTGCTTCAGACCAGCCCCTGCCAGTGATGACCAGCACCCTGCACTTCTGCTGGCCATGGTGCTGATCCTGCTGGCCCCAGCAGAACCCCCTGCCCCCCCACCCAGGCCCCAGGACAGCCATGGACCCACCAGTGGCAGCTTCAGGAGTAGAGCTGCTCCAGCTGCTGCTGCTCTAGGGCCTCCATTTATGCCCAGTGTTCCTTCAGCACTTGGCCCTGTGCCTCTTCCTGGGTGATGTCCTCCACCCACCAGGCCTGATCCTGTGTCTGTTGCCCCTGCTTCTGCACCCACTCCCTTGCCTCTTCCTCCTTTGCCACTGCCTCCAGCAGCTGGGGTAGGACCATCTGGTCTTTCATGAGCTGCTGGCACAGGTGGCATATCCAACAGTAGCTGGCAGTAACCCTGAAGTGGCATCCCTGGTGGGGCTGGAGAGCTGTCCCCTGCATCCAGATGTTGGCCCTGCAGAGGCAAAAGATAGAAGGCTTTTATGAGAGTTTGCAACATTTCAGAGATAAGATATTCTGTACTAGGGGCTGTGCACTGCCTGGCCTTAGATTGAGGGTTGGCTGTGCATGAGTGCCTAGGGACCATGGTAAGCTGCATGGGCAGGGCCAGGCCAAAGCAGCTGATGGCTAAGTCTCCCATCCCTGTGCTCCCAGGGTGGTACACGCCAGGCTGCTGGCAGCAGCAGCACATGCTGCCACAGCCACCAGAACCCACTCCCCCCTCTCTCTCTATGCAGGCTAGTTGCCCTGGCATGCCCACAGAGCCTAGGATCAGGGTGCATAGGGCTTCTGGACAACTGGGTGAGAGGCTGGGTGTGCCCCCACCTTCCCTGAAGGGGGCCCCTCCAGGGAGGTTCCCTAGGGTCAGCTGCCCACCCTGCACCACCACTGTGCTCCAAGCACGCCCCTGCTGTGTGCATCCTGGTCAGCACATGATAAGAAGTTTGTGCAGACTGAGGGGTGCCCAAGCCTCTATGCCCTGGTGATGATGATCCTCCTGGTGCCCTGGGCACACCTGCACTCCTGGTTTGGGACCCTGAGCTATGACAGTGTGGGAGATAGGGCCAGCCTGCCCTGCAAGCTCAGCCACCACTTGGAGGGCTCCCTGTCACAGTACTAAATATTCCTGCCCCCCACTACTGAAGAGGACATTGCCACTTGTGTGTGTGAAATCTAGAGCCAGAGAAGTGCAGGCTGGGCATAGAGGGAGGGCATGGGGAGTGGGGGGACAACTGTGAGGGTCCTCCCTCCAGTGCTGGACTTACATTGTATCTGGGGCTGGCAAGGCTGGTGGCTCAATGCAGGCATTCCCATCAGTGACAGTGACTGGCTGTGCCTGGTGTCTGCAGCCTGCACAGTGCTGTGGGCCAGTGCCTAGCAATGGGCCACCCTGGCTGACGCTGGCAGTGGTCGGAAGTGTCCTGGCAGGTCGCTCCTCATGGCAGGGACTGGGGTGCAGGGCAGATGAGGAAGCCACTGGCCAGGGCTCCCCAAGCTGCCAGTGTTGCAGCAGCCAGGGAGGTGGGTGGGGTGCTGAATACATGACGGCCCCTCCTCTGGTGAAGTGTCAACACTGGAGGGGTAAGGCTGGGGTGGAGGCTCAGCTTGGCCACCCCTGCTGGTGTACACTACAAGGTTGCAGCCTGGGTCCTGAGGCATTAAAATCTGGCTCAGTTCCTGCATGAAGGGCATGGTCTTGTGGTAATGACTGGACCAATGGTTGTGGTCGGTCATGGCCGCCCACAAGGCTTTGATCTTCATGTGGCACTGGTTCACTATCTCAGAGTAGCCTCTCACTTATTCTGCCCAACAGGGCCTCAAATGCAGGTGTTTGAGTGCCTGCCCCATGTGACCTACCTCTACACCTCCATATCACCCCAGAGTGCCATGAGGCCATATTCCTCCTTCTGGCTCCAGTTGGGCCCACAGGTGGGGGGCTCAGGCATGTACACACAGGCATGACCGGTCCTTGAAGGGGAGGACATCACATCCCACACCAGCTCTATGGGCCCTCATGCAGCTGTCCCTATGTGGCCAGCCTTGGAGAGCTGGTTGCAGCATCCAGCACAGGGGCATGGCCAGGGACTGCAAGCAGTGTGGCAGAAGCAAATGTGGCACAGAACCTGCAAACACAGGAGACTACAAACACGGTGCTGGCAGTGAGCATCAGTAGCAGGGAGCAGGTGCTGGCCCTGCTGCCAGAGACAGCCAGGCAGCAGCCCTGGGGACAGCAGGCTTTGTTGCCCTTTGCAACACTCACCTGTAGAGAAGCAGGATTTCTGGCCAGTGGACAGGACTAGCAGCAGCAACCAGCACTCTGTCCAGGGGGCACACAGGAACTTCAGTACTGAAAGCCCTGTGAAGTGTGCCCCAGGGCACAAAATGGCTGCAGGCTTTTATAGCCTGCTGCTGCAGCTAGGGGCTAACACAGAAGCAGCCCAGCCCTGGGGGAAGGGAGGCTCCCACCCAGAAGCTGGGTTGGGCTCTGGCTGGCCCCCTAGTGGCTAGGCAGACCCAGCACTAAAGTCCCTGTGTTAAAATGCACTAACACATCTACACATGCATTAATGCGCTTTAACTAAACATGCCTAAATTTGATACTTGCTTTATGCAGATATCAAATTTAGGCAGGATTAGCTTAAATTTGTCATTTTTAAAGGTGCCTTAAGGGCATGCACATGTAGATGTGTGCCCTTAATGTGCATTATATGTGCATGTGTAGTCACTGGAGTCCACAGCCCAGAGTTAGAAATCTAGGGCTAGATCCATAACAGGATTCAGCTGAGGGAGCCTGAATCCAACTCAGGGCTATGGAAGCCCAATCTTCCTATTTAAATACATGTGAAATTTTAGCATCCAGGAACAGAATCCACAAAAGAGAGTAAGATGAGTGGGGAATCACCTACATTAGCCACCAGGAAATGCTGGAGAAAGGAAAGTCCAATGGAGCAGTGACTGCAACTCAAAACCATCTCCTCTCAGGTGAGTGTACTTAACACTGAATTGTAGAGACATTCACATTCATTCCATTTAGACCAAAGAATACTTATTGTAGTTGTTGAAAACTGGAAGAAAACTGGAACAGAAGCAAATAGAAATCCAGACTATCTTGTAGCTTGCTTGCAGTTTGTATTCATGGCCCCTCAGACAGAGAAGAGGGAGTTGAACCTCAGAGTCTCACACCGTGGTGAGGGCTCTAAACACTACCTTACCGGATAAAACAAGGTGGTATTATCTTGTTTTTTGCAGGGTTAAGTGACCGCTGAAAATAGCCCAACAAGAGATGGGAAGGGGAACTATGGGTGTCATTCCCCGTCCCAACAGGGTTATTGTGAGACAACAGTGCTTCACTGCTTGGCACTATGAGGACATGTGCCATGCTGGGAGAGTCAGCAGTACTTATGTAGGTATCCAGAGTGTTTGAGACTCTGGTAGGAAAAAGGTAGCTGAACAGAGATTTCAGGAAGCCAAATTTCAGCACTCAAGTCCTCACAGTTCACACAAGTCTTTGCAGATTTAAGGTCTGAGACAAAAAGGCCCAGGCAGTTTCAGACCACTAGTGGGTAGTGGAATTGTACTTAATATGTGCACTGTCTCTGTGTTGTTCCAACAATGACACAAGATGTCCACATCTCATTACTGGCTTGAAGAACAGAAGTTACCCTTTGCATGGAGAGAATAAGACCGCAGAATTTTTTTCCAAGAAAATGGCATGTTCACACTTCGCATGTGCAACAGGTGCCTGTATAACATTATGTGTCAGTTTCCACAAACACACTACCAAACCTACCATTGAGTGATAAGTTTATTGGTGGGTATTTTTCCTTGTCTCCTTTTCATACACACACACACACACACACACACACACACACACTTGAGCTATTCATGGAGAAAGACCCTGGAGTCACAGCAAATAGGGAATCAGAATACCTGTATATATTTGTGAGCCTGTATATACGTCCTTGTGTGCACAACAAAAATAGCTCAGCAAAAAAAAAGGTGTCCAAATCAAAATAAACCAAATTACATTGACTTCCAAGATATTCATAGTTCTGTAAAAATATGCATGAACCAGGATATATTTGTCACTTGACATATATGTCTTCTATGTCACTTGAACCAGGAATATTTCCCTGCTGGTATTTTTGACAATATACTGGGGTCAGACCTTCATCCCAACAAATTCTATTTATCTTAATGGAGATGCTCTAATTGCACTGGCTGAGGATACAGCTTACTGACTGGGATTCTCACACTGTAAATGTTCTTTGCTGTAAGTAATCCTTGTTGCATTTCATGGGCCTCCTACTATACACAATACAAATACAGACCTATAATTTGGGGCTAATCACTTTTTTAGATGAGTTCTCCAACTATCCTTGTCTTGCATCAATGGCTGCTTATAGACATGGGGGGAAAATGGCACTTTACGTTGAGCTTGGTGTGCCCCTGTGCCAAGTTCAGCACATGCCCAGAAGAGGCATCTCATTAGCGGGACCTGGCTCACCCAACATCTGTATAGATTAAGCACTTCCCAGGGGCTTTATGGTGCTTTTATCTAATAGATGGTTAATAAAAGCACCAAAAAGCCCCATTAAAGCGCCTGATCTGTATAGACATTGGGTGGACTGGGTGCAACTAATGCACTTCCTCTTTAGGTAAAGTGCTCTTTTTTGGATTTTTTTTCACATCTGTCAGGACCCAATATGCATAAAACAGTACAAAATAAGCATAGGAGACCAACATATAAGTAACATTTTCTGTTTAGTTTAGCTAGAATGATTGGATTCAAGATATTGAAAGTAATATCCCACATGGAAATATCTTATTTCTGACATAAAATTGAAGCCCAGTTTCCTTCTTATGTACCGTTATGTATTTGTGTTATGCACTCCTGCCAAGAGATGGGGCTGTTCCCTACTGTGTTTCTCTTTTTTTGTGGTCTGCTGTCAGGCTTGAAAGAATTCAGTCAGTCTTTCTGGTTGTACAATAAAAATGGTTGCCTTGGTTTTCCCTCTCTGATCTCACTGGGACAAACAAACAAACTATAACACACAAAACAACTGATATACCTTAAATGCAGAAATCACCATGATACTTGGTAAAACAACACAACCAACTCATCCTGGTTGCTATATGGCAGATCCCTAAACATGCACTAATTGCCGTTTTGTCTCACTTACTACCACATATTCCTGTCCTACATGCTGCCAAGAGCAGCAGGTACCTCAATACAGAGTGTGAAACTGCCTGAGCTGTCTCAGTGAATGCTGCCATTTCTCTTTGACTGAATTTTAAAAGGAATGACCAACAGCTGATTGAGCTAAAATAAGTTCAACAGCTCACAATTATGTGAAATACCCTGTTATGGTATTAGGATGCATGGAAATGTAGCACTGGAAGAAATACGTTCATCTCCTATGTAGCTATATTGTGCTTTCCCTTTGAACCATGGACGTTAGATGGCCCATTCCAAGGATTCCAATGTGTAGCATGTAGAGGCAAATGTGGACCCAATGCCACTTACCTAAACGATGCTGAGCATTATTAAAAAGCCAGCATGTACCAAGATGTCTACAGATCTTTCTTCTGATACTTAAAACAAACACGTGGTAATCACTAATGGTGGTGTTCTTTCTAATGGAAGCCTATTTTTCAGGTGTAGGAGGAAAAAAATTAGTACAAGATAATTAACAGAAAGTTCATCAGAAAAGTAAGACAGATGTGGTTTTAAAAAAAAATGCATTACTTCTTTTTTCTGGGAAAATCACAAAGCCTCATTCTGTTCACATCCCCCTGCTCCACTGATCCAGAGGAATAATCACCTTGCTACTATTGCTGTAGAATTGGTGTATAACCAATTTAAAAAATTAGATGTATACAAGTCAGTGGGACCAGATGATCTTCATCCAAGAGTGCTGAAGGAGCCAGCTGAAGTCATTGCACAACCACTGGTGAAACTCTTCCACAACTCGTGGCACTCTGGAGAAATCCCTGAGGACTGGAAGAAGGCCAATGTTGTGCCCATCCACAAGAAGGGCCAGAGGGACGACGCGGGTAACTATAATCAGCCTAACTTCCATCAAAGGGAAAATCCTAGAAAAGTTCATCAAGATAAGTTTGCAAAAGGGAAGATTCTGAATGACAGTCAGCATGGCTTCATCACAGGCAGGTCTTGCCTTACCAACCTCATCTCCTTCTATGACCAGGTAACTCGCCACCTGGACATGAGAGAGCAGCTTAACATTGTATACATTGACTTCCAAAAGGCCTTTGATCTAGTATCCCATGATGTCCTCATGAGAAAATTGGAGGATTGTGAGCTTAACTCCAAGACGGTCAGGTTGGTGAGAAACTTGCTGCAGGATAGGACCCAGGGCATTATAGTGAATGGATCTGTGTCATCCTGGTGAGAAGTGGGCAGCGGTGTCCCACAGGAGTCAGTGCTCAGTCCAGTACTTTTCAACATCTTTATTAACAATTTGGATGTGGGGACGAAGAGCTCACTGGCCAAGTCCGCAGACAACACCAAGTTAAAAGGGAGTATGGTCACTCTTGAAGATATAGGCTGCACATACAGGTGGACCTAGACAGACTAGCAAGTTGGGTGAATCAGAATCTGATGAAGTTCAATGTCAAGAAATGTAAAGTGCTCCACCTCAGGACGAGCAACACTCAACACGCCTACAGGCTTAGTGGCACCAAACTGATTATCACCATGAATGAAAGGGACCTGGGGGTAATAATAGACCATAGTATAAATATAATCTGGCAGTGCAATGCTGTAGATATAGCATGGGAAATGATAGTGTCCTACTACTCAAGTTTCACATTTAAAAATACTTGACATATCTGTAAATCAATGTGCTATTTTTGTTTGTTTATCTGTCTGAAAGCCAGAGAAGCTTTGATTATATTTATAAGTGTTCATTTTTGCTGTATTAAGAACATCAGGTTCAATATTAAACACCTGAGCCCTCAGAATTTTGTCAGTTGTTTATGTTATTCCATTTCCCATCTTTCTGGACTATTTAATCTCATTCTCAGTTTTTTCATGGAAACTACGGTTCTTTCTCCTACTGATTTGATTTCATCTCTGAAGGAATTCCATAGTTCTTTATGTGCAAGAGAGATCCCAAGCTTGTGACACTTTTCAACTCTTGAATATATTGCTAATGTTATAATTCCATTGTTGCAATGTATCCAGAGGATTTTTAAACAGTAGAAACAGTAGACCTGAATAGGTCTAAACCCAATTTAAAAAAAAAATAAAGTTAAGCTCTAATCCAAGCTTGGATCAAAAATATCAATGACTAATATAATTAAAACATTAATTTGTATTACTTCATTTATTTCCTTCTCTCAATCATCATGACTTCCTGTGTCTAAAGTCAAAATCATGCAAGTCAGAGAGATTCTGCTCAGTTTTCTCTCTTCAGAACAGCGATTCAATGACATACCCATCACAGATGTTATAGTCACATCTTAAATTGTGCTTCCAGGGTTTAACTGTACACAAGACTTGAACTGGTACACAAGACTTGAACTGGTTTCTGTATGGGGGAAACTGTACTTAAGGCAACTAGCAATTCTTTCTGTGAAATAGACCAACTATGAAAGATTTTGAGTCTGAAAGAAGCATCCAGAAGAGGATGAAAAGAAGCATCCAGCAGAGACTTAGCTGCGTTGTCTTTGATCATTTTCTATATTAAAGGCAATTAGGGAGCTTGCAGGTTTCCTGGCTAGGTCAGTTTATTCCATGTCCTACTGAGGGGGTCCACTATCTTGTCTCAAGCTACTGTAGAAGTACTTCCTGAAAGAAGCTGCCCTGAACACAGTATCACCTAAACTACAGAGTATCCCACACAAAAAAAATCCCTTCTTTTAGTCCATCACCAAGTCAGGCCACACTACTTTTCAGACTTTTTCCCAGTGTCTTTAAGTGCCTCATCTGTCCCCACATAGTCCCTTCAGACCCTTCTCTGTCTTTGCTGGCACCTACCAGTTCTTCAGAGACCAGCATCCAACAGGGAGTTCCTCAGCCTCATCTTTGGCCAGTCTTCTGCACTGGCAGCAAGGTGCAGAAAAAGTGCAATCAAGGGCTGCTCCAAGCATCTTACCATGTAGCTACTCCACCTTATGTGCTCTCTCAGCTCACGCATAGTTTCTGCTCTATGCTCAACTATCATTAAGCAAAATCCTGCTCCAGTCACTAGCTTCCCAGAGCAAGAGCTTTGGAGTAAGACCTCGCCAAAGATGCCTCCTCTTCTCCAGAGGAGGGAAAAGTACTGCAGGGTCTATGCCGGTGAGAGGGAGACAGCTGAATCATTAGAGCTCAGGCCTGTAAGGGTTTGTTTGTTTTTTACTCTCTCACCAGTGTCTCATGTAGCCATGTGAACTGACCACTAAAACAAACAAAACCAAGCCCTAACTTGACTATTTTGAATTCTGTGCTTAGACACATAATCCTCTCTCAGCTCTTCCCAATTCCTATAAAACCCATGATTCATCTGTTTTTTGTACAAAAAGCTGTACAAGAATGTTTGTACCTCAGTCTGTTCTTCTTCTGATCCCTTAGCTGCTTAGTCTGGGATTTCAAAAGCATCTAGCTTTGGCCTAACTCTGACCCCACTGTAGTCAGTGGTAAAATCCCCATTGACTTCAATGGAAAGGAAATTTGCTCATCAATGAAAACTTTAAAATCCCATGCTTTAATTCCAGTAATAGCAACAGACAATGAGTAGAATGCTGATACAGGTCTATGTATAAAGTTGAACTAGACAAAACAGGGGAGTACACGGATTTAGAAATTTGAATTAATTGCCAGAGTTTGAGAATATAGATACAATCACTTAGAAATTCAACTAAAATTGCCAAATACATTTACAAAAACTGGACATTTCTTCAAACTGAGTTTTGATAGTTTTCATAGTGATTAGATGTGACAAACTGAACAACTGCAGGAAATTAAATTGCTGTTAATTGTGTGTGGATGGACAGTTTTATAAGTTAGTGTGAGTTTTGTGTTCACAGAACATAGATACAAAGTCTCTCATGACAGGAGAGTGAAGTCACTCAGAGTACCACAAAATAGGAAATTAAAGCTATTGGGAAGAGCCCAATTAAATTTTACCAAAAACATTAGCAGAAGCATCAGTAGGTAGATATCAGAATACTGTATTTACTCAAATACAAGATGAGTTCTTTCCCCACTATCAGCATATGAGAAAAGCCCCTCATCTAACATTCACACACAAGGAAACCTCATTAAATACACTCTCTCTTTGAACTACTGATAAAATCAGTATGTGCTCAATAATGGAAACAAACTATGAAGTTCATTAAATGAAACCAGCACTGAACATGACTATAAAACGCATGGTACATCTTGGGCAAACATCCCCTTAGGAAACCCATCTGAATAAAATATCTGGTAGTGCACATTTAAACTAGCCCCACTCAGCATCAACTCTTTCAAGTCATGGTGAGCCACATTGCATACATTTTGACTTCCTCTTCACTTCCATAGTTACACTGCATCTTTCATAGATTTCATAAACATTAGGGCTGGAAAGGACCTCGGAAGATCATTGAGTCCAGCCCCCCCCGCCTGAAGGGCAGGAAGTCAGCTGGGGTCATAGGATCCCAGCAAGATAAGCATCCAATTTACTGTTGAAGGTGTTCAATGTAGGTGCTTGAACCACCTCCAAAGGCAGGCTGTTCCAGACCTTGGGTTCTTGGACAGTGAAGAAAATTTTCCTTATGTCCAACCTGAAATGGTCTTGCAGTAGTTTATGACCATTCGACCTTGTCATCCCTTGGGGTGCTCTGGTGAACAAACATTCCCCCGGAATCCGGTGGCCACCAGATCACCCCAGGCCTTTTCCAGAGCCCCATGGCTCTCAGCCTGTCATCGTAAGGTCTGTTTTCCTGACTTCTAATCATGCGTGTGGCTCTTCTCTGGACTCTCTCAAGCTTCTCCACATCCTTTTTGAATTGTGAAGCCCAAAAATGGACTCAGTATTCCAGCTGTGGCCTCACCAAGGCCGAGTACAAGGGGAGAATGACGTCCTGGAATTTGCTTGAGAAGCATCTATGGATGCAAGCCAGCATTTTGGTTGCTTTACTAGCTGCAGCATCGCACTGAAGGCTCATGTTCATCTTGTGGTCAATGATGACCCCCAGTCTCTTTCTTCCGTAGTACTAGCCAGCGTAGCACTGCCAAGCCTATAAGGATGCTGCAGGTTTTTCCTCCCAAGGTGGAGAGCCTTGCATTTTTCAGTGTTAAACACCATCAGATTCTCATCCACCCATTTGCTGAGCCTGTCCACGTCATCCACACCCCTGTCTTCTGGTGTGGATGCTTTGCCCCAAAGTTTGGGGTCATCGGCAAACTTGGCCAGTCTGCTTCTGACTCCAATGTCCACATCATTAATGATGATGTTGAACAATATGGGTCCAAGGATAGAGCCTTGGGGCATCCCACTGGTCACAGGGCACTATGATGATTAATTTCCATCAATTACTACCCTCTGGGTCCTAACATGGAGCGAATTTCCCAGTCAGAGGATCATGATGGACCCAAGGCCACAATTGGCCAGTTTTGCCAAGAGATGACCATGGAATACCAAATTGAAGGCTTTTTTGAAGTCAAGATATATGACATCAATCTCTTCTCCCTTGTCCAGGTGATAGGTCACCTGGTCGTAGAAGAAAATGAGATTGGTCAAGCAAGACCTACCTGCAACAAACCCATGCTGGCTATCCCTCAGGATGTTGGCATCGGCCAGTCCATTAAGGATGGCCTCTTTAATAAACTTTTCTAAGATCTTCCCCGGGATAGAAGTCAGGCTGATTGGCCTCTAGTTTGCCAGATTCACTTTCCTCCCTTTCTTGAAGATAGGCACCACATTGGCCTTCTTCCAGTCTTTGGGCACTACACCAGAGCACCAGGAGTTTTCAAAGATCCGTGCCAGAGGCTGGACTATGATGCTTGCCAGCTCCTTGAGTACCCTGGGGTGTAGACTGTTAGGGCCAGCTGACTTGAAGGTATCCCTCCTCTCAAGGTGTTACTTCATGAGGTAAGCATTGATGGAGGGCAGGGGATCTCCCTCACCCAGACCTCCCTGTCCCATAGTGGGCATGAGCATCCCATGGGACTGATGAAAGACTGATGCAAAGTACCCATTTAATAGGTTAGCTTTTTCCTGGGCGTCAGTTGTCAGTTGCCCCATCTGGTTTAGCAGGGGTCCAATGTTGCCCTTGCTTTTCCTCCAGCTCCCCACATATCTAAAAAAGGACTTTTTATTGTCCTTGATGCTTGAAGCTAGTTGGAGTTCAGCTGCAGCCTTGGCTTTCCTGGTTCAGTCCCTGTAGGACTGGACCAGTGCAGAATATTCCTCCTTGGAGGTGAATCCCATCCTCCATCCTTTGTAGGCCTTTCTTTTTAGCCTCAGGAGATCTGCTAGATCCCTGGAGAGCCAGGGGGGCTGCTGTGCCCTCTTGCTGCTTTTCCTCCAAGATGGAATAGAATTAGCTTGTGCATTGAGGATCACTCCCTTGAGTATCAACCACTCTTCCTGAACTCCCCTCCCGCTTGGGTCATGGTGCCTTAGGGCCTCACTGATGAGCTTCCTGAGTTTGTCAAAGTCATCTTTCCTGAAGTCAAGGACTTCAGTGTTGCTGACTGACTTGCTAGCTTTATGGCAGATGGTGAAGGTGATCAGCTCGTGGTTACTGTCACCCAGCTTCCCATTGATCACTAGGTCACCAATTAGGTCATCCCCAGTAGCCAGTACCAGGTCGAGCAGTACTTTATCTCTTGTTGTCCCATAGACTTCTTGAGTCAGGTAGAGGTCATCCACACACGATAGGAAGCTTTGCAACCGCTCGGATTTTGCTGAATGATCTTCCCACAAGATGTCTGGGTAATTGAAGTCACCCATGACAACCATCTTTCTGTTTCATTTCCAATTATTCCTGTTTCTTCATCAACCTTAAATGTCTAGCAAATATAACCAAATGGACTCCATACAGTTCACCCAGAATCCCTCCATCACTCCCTCTCTCAGCCTGTTGTATAGGATTAGCATGGTTCTGCTCTCTTTGAGGTGAATCTGGACCAAACTGTCCTATGCCTCATCCACATATACATTTTTGGAGGATCCCATGACTCATGACTAGAACACCTGGTTCCCATCATAAGGGGGGATAATTTGCACATGGGTCCTTTGTGGTAGGTATCTGGAATACACATCAATACTAACCAGTACCACGATGTGGGGTCACTATGGCTTGAAATGCTGTTGACTTTGCTGGGCCCAACCCAATAAATTATATAGTAAATCATGAGCCTTTAGGCTTTGGACTAATATCATGCACAGATTGTATTATATATAAGTTGTTGTTAAAATGCTCCTGAAAAGTGTGTTTATAGATTAACTGTGCTAAACCTTCAGCAGTTTCAAAAATGTTAAAATGCATTGATTCTGGATGAACCAAGTCTATGGGTACTATATGCAAGTTACTACAGTTATGTTTATTTCAGTTTATTTCATGGCCTCTTTGTTTGAATTCACTCCTCACTTTTGTGTGCTTAGAGAAAGCAGGCTCTGACAGTAAGGCAGGAAAGGAAGGAACTGCAGAGGGAATCAATTGGAAAGGGAAAGGGCAAAGGGGATAGCGGGCCCCCAAGATTTATTTTCCATGATGTAGTAGTGGGAGAGGGACAAATTTTCCATATATAGAATGTAATTATTTGAGGATCATCTTATAATCAGGGTTGTCTTATATTCAAATAAATATGGTATATGGTTAGGATATTATACCAGAATCATTTTTAAAACAATGTACATTTAGTGTTTATTACATACTTCCTAAATATCTTCTGTACCAAAGTCAAAATAACACCCACCACTTTGTAAGTACAGATTTTAGAGCCAAAGCAGCAGTCCTCTTTTGGCAGAGGGTCCCATGGTACCAGAAGAGTCTGTTTCCATTTCACTGCCAAAACTAGAGCTACACTAGCATCCATGTCTCCTGCAGCCTCCCCAGCAAGGATTTGAGCTGGAGCCAACAGCCCTCATCCTAGTCAGTCCCCAAACGCAGAAAGTTGACTGCCAGTCTTAGCATGGACTCTCTATATTCTTCACATGTTCTGCCCAATGGCTCCATGATTGCCAGGGCCCTTTGTATCCAGTGTGACAGGATTTCATTCCTCTGTGGCCACTTATTCTCTCGTGCAATGCTCATCTACCTTGGGAATGCCATAATGCCATAAGAGTCCACATAACTTTACTAGAAGGAAAAACTACAACTAGCAACTGAGAGGGCAGAAAGGAAGCAGAGGTCATATATCTTTTATTCCATTAGCCTAATCACTGAGGCATTTACCCAGGAAGGCCAGGGTTAGGTTTTATGCCTCCCTCAATGAAAGGAGAGTTTCATTCACATCTCCTACTTCAAGACAGTGCCCTAATCTTTCAGGCACAGGTTATGCAGGGAGAAGA
>NW_005842762.1:29093-37762 GCF_000455745.1 Alligator sinensis | reverse complement strand
CCTGCTGAATTATGTTTCTGCATTTTTCATTAAAACAGACATTGGGTAAAACATATCAACAACCTTGAGGGCAGAAGCAGATATTAGTATACAGAGAAACCACCTGTCCAGAGCAGTTCCATCCACAAAAGAACTCCTGTCCTTCTAGTCCAACATAGCTTCCCTCCTTAGCCCCCCTGCAAGATAGTTTCATCAGGAAGAGAAAGTGATTCTGTTGACTTTGCCCAGCCTCTGGCCTAGGAATTAGGAGATATAGATTCAAAGCTTCTCGGGCTGAGGTGGGTTTCTCCCACTTCCTGGGTAAGCACTTTTAGCAACAGCTTAATTGGCTAAAAGGTAGGAGGCTTTTTTTCCTTCTTTAAAAAGTTTCTAATCATGCTTTTTCTCTGACTAAATACTCATTAAATCCTTAGTTATAATTGTTACATAACCCTAGAGGCATAAGCAAATTGACAGATTATGTAGGATGGGGTATATTCTGGGCTGTATAGAACCATAGAAAATTAGGATTGGAAGGGACCTCAGGAGGTCATCTAGTCCAACCCCCTGCTCAAAGGAGGACCATTCCCAACTATAACATATCAGCCAAGGTTTGATCTAGTTGGGTCTTAAAAACCTCCAAGGATGGAAATTCCACAGTGTCTCTGGGTAGCCCATTCCAGTGCTATATTACCCTCCTAGTGAGAACATTTTATCTAAACTAAAATTCCCTTCTTGCAGCTTGACACCATTGTTCCTTGTTCTGCCATCTGCCACCACTGAGAATAGTCTATCTCCATCCTTTTTGGGACTGCCCTTCAGCTAGCTGAAGGCTGCTATTAAATCCTGCCTCAGTCCTCTCTTCTCTAAACTAAATAAGCCCAGTTCCCTCAGCATCCCGTAATAAGGCATGTGCCCCAGCACCCCAACCATTTTTGTTGCCCTCCATTGGACTCTCTCCAATTTGTCTACATCCTTTTCTGTAGTGGGGGGCCAAAAACTGGACACAGTACCCCAGATATGGCCTTACCAGTACCGAATAGAGGGGAAGAATCACTTCCCTTGATTTGCTGGCAAAGCTCATACTAATGCAGCCAAGTATGTCATTGGCTTTCTTCACAGCAAAGGCACACTGTTGGCTCATATTCAGTTTATCATTCACTGTAATCCCCAGGTCCTTTTCTGTAGAGCTGCTGCTTTGTTAGTCAGTTCTCAGCCTATACCGGTATATGGGATTGTGTATACCTAAGTGCAGGACTCTGCACATGTCCTTATTGAACCTCATGAGATTTATTTTGGTCCAATCATCCAATTTGTTGAAGTCTCTCTGAATCAAAGCCCTACCCTTTAGTGTATCTATTACTCCTCCCAGCTTGGTGTCACCTGCAAACTTACTGAGGGTGCACTCTATGCCATCTTCCCGGTTGTTAATGAAGGTATTGAACAAAACCAGCCCCAGGAAAAACCCCTGGGGCACTCCACTTGGCATCAGCTACCAACTAGAGATAAAACCATTGAATACTACCCTCCAAGACTGACAATCCAGCCAGTTTTCTATCCAAATTCTAGTCCATTCAACTAAACCCATACTTCCTTAGTTTGCTAGCAAGAATATTGTGGGAGATTATATCAAAAGCCTTGCTAAAGTCAAGATATATCATATCCACTGCTCCTCCTGCATCCACATAGCCAGTCATCTCATCATAGAAGGGAATCAGGTTGATCAAGAATGACATACTCTTGGAGAATTCATGCTGATTGTTCCTAATCACCTTCTCCTCCAAGTGCTTAGAAAATTGATTTCTTGAGGACCTACTCCATGTTTTTCGCAGGGATTGAGATGAGGATGAACAGGCTGTAGTTTGTCCAGATCTTCCTTCTTCCCTTTCTTAAAGATGGGCACTATATTTGCCTTTCTCCAGTCATTCAGGACCTCTCCCAATTGCCATGAGTTTTCAAAGATGATGGCCAGTGGCTCTCAAATCAAATGGGCTACTTTCCTCAGGACCCTCGGGTTTATCACATCCAGCCCTATAGACTTGTACATGTACAGCTTTTCTAAATAGTCCCTAAAATGTTTTTTTACCTGTTTTAACTGTTGGCTACTCACCTTCTCCCCAAACTGTGCTGCCAGGTGCAGTAATCTAGGAACTGACCCTGCCTGTGAAGACTGAGGTGAAAAAACATTGCATATTTCAACTTTTTCTGCATCATCTGTCACTAGGCACTTTCCCTGACCTTCCTCTTGTTGCTGCTATACTTATAGAAACCCTTCTTGATACTCTTCAGGTCCTGTGCTAGCTGAAAATCCAATTGCACTTTGGCCTTCCTGATTTCATCCCTGTATGCCCAAGCAAGATTCTTATATTCCTCCCTAGTCATCTGTCTAAGCTTCCGTTTCTTGTAAGCCTCTTTTTTGTGTTTTAGCTCACTGAAGAGTTACCTGCTAAGCCAAACTGGTCTTCTGCCATACTTCCTAGTCTTTCTATACAGCCAGATGGTTTGTTCCTGCAGCCTCAGTAAGGTTTCTTTAACATATAACCAACTCTCTGAACTTCTTTCCCTGATCAGAATGGCCTGCCCCTGAGGCAGACAAAGCCTGTTTTTCTGAATTCTGTGGTCCCTATACTGCTGGCTCTCTTTCCTTCCTTTCCTCAGGATCCCAAACTCAATCATCTCTTGGTCACTGCTGCCCAAGTTGCTATCCTGGGTGCACAGCTGCCCGAGTTGCTGAGTCCTGGTAAGAAAAGTTGAGAATCACTGGTCTATAGCATTCACCCACCATGACATCATCCTTGTTGCTCTTCCTTCTGAACCTGTGGTTATACACCCACAGAATCAGAGATTCATGTAAAAAATGTAGAATTAGGACTTAGTGTGGGATTTTTATGAGAGCAGCAACGGAAAATATGGCTTACTTTCAAATCTCCTGGCTGTGGACAGGCAAGCAGCCAGGAAGAGTTTTGGTTAATCCAGAAAAAAGTGTGCTTCAGGTATTAAACATTTGGGAAACACTGTCTTAGGTATATCTGTAAACCCAGAGCCCAAAAAGTGTGAACACTAAGACTTCCGGACTCAAAACCTCACCGGGGCTACTGTAGTTCAGTTCATGGACTTTCAAATTAGCCAAGAAATGTCATCAAAAGCCTGGTACAAAGTGACTTTTGAAATGAATATGAGAAGGATATGCTTTGATCATGACTACTAAAGTACAAAGAATAAGACAAAACTTCAATCAAATGAAAAAAAACACAACAATTCACTGCGCAAACCATCTATACCTCTTTACTTTCTCTTTGACACAGCTGTTCTCAATAATAGTACATATTCCTGCTCACACTAATATAAAATCCTCTGGTCAGTTCTCTCAGGTTCTCTCGGGTCAGTTCTCTGGCTCGGGTTTGTGGATAATTTACCTAAGGGGGGGAAAAAATTAAATGGATGGTAGAAGAAAGCAAAAACAAAAATGAAATCCAGTAACCCATCAGATGACTTCTATTTCCAGGAAGCAAGAAACAGTGTTTAGTCTCATTGACTTGGAACACATGGTAGGAGCTACAGAGGTGCAAACAATTGTCAAGAAGGGGACTTTAGAACATACAATCACGGCAAACAAAGGAAGAAAAAAAAAGCACTATAAATGGTTTTAGTATCTTATGCCTCTATATTCTCTCCTTTCTTCACATTGGCTTGATTTCACTTTGTATTGGTCTAATCAAAACAAACCCTACATTTGTATCTTTTGAGAACAGAGGGAGAGCGGAAAAAAAGGATATGGGCAGAATGTTGGCACTAAATCCAAACTTGTAATCCTGAAGACCCCCACTCAGCTGCCACCTAATCAGAAGGCGCCTAAGCATCTCAATAACCTGTTTTCTATATTAAAGTTTCCCACATCCCTCAAATTCAGATATTGTACAGACCCCAGAGCCTTTCTTGACAGTGCTGAGCTCAGTAACTGTTATCATAATTGCACCACACTAGGGGCACATCTACATGAGACGCTAATTGTGCAGTAGCGTCACTAAAAAGGGGTTTGCTGGCACTATTACACAGCAACTCCGGTTACTGCACATTTATTTAGTACTTGATTATACAAGTACTAAATTAAATGTACAGTAACCACTGCACATAAATAAATGCATAAACGCACCCTAAGATCCACAAACAAAGCGCTCCTCTGCATAGCTTCTGTAAGCAGCTTGATCCAGTAAGCTTTCTTAGACCATGCCTAAACCCGCTGCTTTTGTTTACAACTTAACACACAGGCAGTGATGACAGCCTACTTTACTAGAGCAGTTAAATCTTTAGAGCACCTATCTAGGATGAAGCAGGCCTAGGTTCAATTTCCTCTTCTGCCTGAGAAATTTAATCCACATTGCCCTCTTTATGGTGAACTAATCACCCATGAATAGGGACCTACTGAAATCATGATTTCACAGAAATCACAAAATTTGGCACTGCCCACAAAATCAGGCAATTCCCATGAAATCCACAGGAAAAAAGAAAATCTTACTGAAAAAAAAAATGCTGGCTCCCCAGTGGGAGCCAGCAGTCCTCATTGTGCTGCAGCGTGGCTGGGGAGGGGTGCTGCCAGCATGAAGGGGAGCCCAAGATTGGTGAGCCAATCAGTGGTGAGCAACAGGGCCATATGACAAACAGCTCTCACAACCAATCAGTGGTGAGGAGCAGGGCCACCAGGGCCCCTTAGCCAGAGGTGTGTGTGTGCATGGGGGGTGGGGGGGTAGGCACTGAGATCACCCCACAAAAATGGAAGCCAGCTCCACGATCTCCTTGTGAAATTGGCTGGCTGCCTCCTCAAGTTGGGTAGACGCCTACCTATGACTTGTTTTTAAGTGAAGGGCAACAGGCCAGCCCTGCAGTTGAAGCTGTTCCACTTTGTAAAAAGAAATTCAAGATTCACAGAGGAAGAGAGAGAAAGCTTGACGTAGCAATTCAGCAGATCAAGCACTTACCTGGGAGGGGTAGCAAACCTGACTTCTGGTTCCTGCTTCAGAGCTACTTACGTGTTTTACAGTCATTGTATAAAGTACAAAAATAGGCTTGTAAAGGTCAGGACTTAAGAAACAGCTTTGTTCTCGCTGGCTCCCTATTGGGTAGCACTAGGTAACTCTCTGCTCTCCTAATCAAAGTGTTGGTTGTTTGGATCCCATTGTGAGGTGCCTAATGCTCCCCATACACTGTATTAAGGGTCTGGGTACTGAAAACATGGTTCAGGGTTTCAAAATTTGACTTGAGATCCACAACTAGAATTCAGCAGCATGATGTCCAAGCCCCTTTCTAAATTCAGCCTGTATGCATCTTTCTCTAGGTCACTATTTGACTTTGTAATTTATAGCACAATAAATTTCCCTGGCAACAGTGCAAATTTGGGCCCACGCAGCCCAGGCTGCTCAGCCAGGTGCATGCATGGTTGGCCAGAAGCTTTATGGACAGACAGACCCCCAGACAGACAGATACAGCCTTTTATGATAAAAGATCATATAGCAGCATGTACTTCACCTTTCTCTAGTATTCTCACACCTATTTTATGGTCTGAAAAAACAAACACAAATTAACATACAAAAAACTAGAACTCTCGGTTCCAAGATTATACCTTTTCTTAGACCAATTGGAAAATGGCAGGAAAACTGTCCTTTTCTGCAAGCTTTCGGGATCAAAGTCCCTTCATCAGGCTCTGGGAAAAGTGTAGATGGTACAAGATGGTAAAAAGTCCCCATAGGTAGGAAATAAACTTCATTTTTGCACAGAGAGCTGCAGATGGAAGTCTGTCCTTCTGGGTCCATGAGTGTCTTTGTGGGCTGTGTTGAGTAGCTCTTTGATGTGCTGATCAGGTAGAATTCCTACCCTGGAGGTGTCAGATGGCAGGTAGGGAGGCAAAAAAAACCTTTTTACCATCTTATACCATCTATGCTTTTCCCAGAGCCTGACAAAGGGACTTTGATCCTGAAAGCTAGCAGAAAAGGACAATTGTCTTGCCATTTTCCAGTTGGTCTAATAAAAGGTATCATTTTGGAACCAAGAGTTCTCGTATTTTGTATGTCTTTTTGTCTCAGACCAACACGGCTACCAAGTACACCCCTGAAACATGGAAGATGCTGAATTTTAGCCAATTTTGGATTTTAAACTTCATTGCAGAACAAAAGGAAGTTTTTTTTTGCCTCCCTGCCAGCCATCTGACACCTCCAGGGAAGGAATTCTACCTGATCAACACATCAGAGAGCTACTCAACACAGCTCACAAAGACACTCATGGACCCAGAGGGACAGACTTCCATTTCCAGCTCCCTCTGTGCAAAAATGAAGTTTATTTCCTACCTATGGGGACTTTTACCATCTTGTACCATCTACACTTTTCCCAGGGCCTGATGAAGGGACTTTGATCCTGAAAGCTTGCAGAAAAGGACAATTTTCTTGCCATTTTCCAGTTGGTCTAATAAAAGATATCATTTTGGAACCAAGAGTTCTAGTTTTTTGTATGTCTTTTTGTCTCAGACCAACACAACTACCAAGTACACTCCTGAACACAAATTAAGCAATTTTTCCATAGTCATACATTCAGTCACAAAAGCTGTGAATGGAACTCAAGCTTAGGCTTATTACCTGTTAGGCAACACTGCATCTCTGGCAAACTGTAATAAGAGAGCTACAAAATATGTAGGTTTGTCTTTGTGGATTTCTTACTATAAAGAAATGTAGCAGTGCTGTTGTACTTGAATTATGAAGCCAGATTATCTGTACTCTGGAAAACTGGCACAATAAGTAAGTGTGATGATAAAGTTGAATTTAAGGAGAGTCTAAAAAGGATTAATCATTGCTTTCCCCATCATTTATAGATCTAAGAAAGACTATACTACTAAAAATCAAATGCCCGATGAATGCTGCTGAATCAACAATTTCTAAGCACCATCACTACTGTTGATAGCATGAAAAATAAGATAGATAATGGGCCACACTCCTAGGTTAAACCTCATTCCAGTGTGTTGATAGCTGGTGTGATGCGAATTTTTATAAGCAGTGGAATAACATATATTCAATTTCTCTGTCAGAGTCTAGCAAACATTCATTACTGTTCAGTAATCACCATACAGTGAAGTACATATTTCAGTCCAAATAATTAACCATAATGAAATCAATACCCAAGTTAGATGCAGAGTTTGATTAACACACTATTGAATTAAAACATTCAGATTCTATTAAGTGCAAGGAAGCAAAAAAACCCAAAAGTACTGATCTTCACTTTGGGGGCACGCACATTATTAAGAACTATAAGATTGAATTCTTAGTTCATGTAGATGGATCCAGCTCAGTAGAATCATTTGATTTAGCTGTTTTTTTTACACAGTTGAGGATATGGTCAATAGCTTCTGTACTTACTTACCTTTTTTTAAAAAAAAGAACAAGAGGACACATTCAAACAAAATTCAAGGCAGCGTATTTCAAAATGGCCTAAATAGTTTTTAAACACAAAGAACGGCCACTTCTTGGAACTCCTTGCTAGAAGATACTACTAAGCCTAAAACCTTAGTAGCATATGTAAAAACATTAAACATTTACATGGCAAATAAGAGCATCCATAGTTACAACTGTTTAGGAAGTCTTATTTAGTAGACTGGAAAAGGTAAAAACCATCCTGCTCAAGCCAGGTTACGAAATTTCTTAGGGGAATACTATTTCATAACTGAACTTTAGAAACTTTGTTCAAAGAACCTTGAGGTCAGAGATTTCAAGATCCCTGCTCAAGCCTTTAAAGAATACATTATTATTAGAAACAATCACTTTTGATAGCAGTATACATGTCACAAAATCCAATTTTTGCACAGAGCAGAGAGTTTTCTATGTAGTGCTAAGCTTCTTTGGGGTATCTTAACTATGAATTTACCTTCCTTTATACTGTCCTGAATTTTTAATATGTAGCAGGTAAAAATAATAAATAAAATGTTATAGTTTCGATTGCCTTTAGCTTACTGTTGTTTCCAGTTGTAAAATAAGGCTTTAGATGTTTTAAATCTAGAAATACTGTATAATTCTGATGTAAATACTCCAGTTCTATTCTAGGCTTTACTGATTCATTGCACCTTTGCAATATCACATTAAAAAATAGTTAAGCCCTAGGTCATCAGATGCAGAATGAGTTTACACTTCTAAATGTAAAATAATTACTTAAAATAACTAAATTTGTCAGCATATTGTTTATGATGTAGGTTCCAGATCATTGGCAGATTGCATTTTGCTTTACTATGCTTGTTCAATGAATTGTGCAAATTAAGTGAAGATTGAAAGTGAAGAGGGAACTTCAATAAAGAGTAATAGCTCAAATCTCATTTGACCGTCCAAAGTTTTTGCTTATTGTTCATTTGTGAAAGTATTTACAAGTGTATGTCAGCTGCTATAACTCTCAGCCAATATAGGAACATTTCAGAGAGCAGATATGCAGAAAACAGTTGATCATATTAATTCCTTCAATTCCAGTGGTGAGAAGAAAAATAGCACTAGCCAAAATATGAATGTTTGATTGTATTTATCGTGGTTCTAATAAAGAATATATATATGCAGTTTTATCCTACTCGAGTGTCACAACCCAATTATTTTAGTGCCTCGGCATGATGGAATTTTCCCGCCACATGAGAGTCTCTGTGCACAGCAAAAGTTTTCTGCTGCAACAGAAAA
>NW_005842762.1:9140-24870 GCF_000455745.1 Alligator sinensis | reverse complement strand
AAGTGTCATAGAACCAAACATCAGCTCGGAGCTTTCGACTCTTCACAGTTCCAAGCAGGAAAAGTCTGGCAGGTAGATCTGCTAGGACCCCTCCCAGGGTCTAAGCCACCAAATAAAGGATTAGTTGTTGTTGACTTGGGAACAAGACAGTTACAAGTTATTCCCTTACGGAAAAGCAATGCCACTGCTGTTATTTCTTCCTTAACTGCTGTATTTGCCACCTGGCAACCTCCTCATGAGATTCAGTCTGATGGGGGACCCCCGTTTAACTCTAACACTCTAGACAAATTTGCTTGTCTTCACAATGTAGCATGGCATCTCCATCTGCCGTACCACCCGCAGTCCAATGGCGTTGTAGAAAGACATATAGGCTTATACAAAGAACAACTTCGTCTCAGAGGAGGTGGGACATTTAAAAACGGGAATAAATTCAATCATGATGTTCTCATCTCACTGAACACCTCAAAACCGTTATGGGACGAAGCTAATGTCAAGAAACCTCTACCATGGGAACCTAAGTTCCAACCAGATGAGTTAGTGTGGATCTCAATACCGCACCCCCATCAGTCTCATCCGCAAGTTCACAAGGGAACAGTTCAATGGTCGGGACAATATCCTAATACCTATTCTGTTCAATTAGAGGAAAAGCCTGATCGTCCTCCTATTATCGTTCACCACAACTGGATGACTCGTCGTTCCGACGTTCACCTAGTATCCTTATAGTAAATTCAATCACTATTCTCTTTTGTTTTGTTTTGTTGTTGTTTTCTTTCTTTACAGGCCTAACCTCAACAAAGCAGTAATCTACAGCCGCTCGATTGTGAGATCCGTCGAGCACCAAACTGCGGTTCCTTCGAGTCAATGGAGTGACGGCTGTGAAGGAGACACCGAGGCAGCGAATGTCCATCGGCTCAGAACTTGCTATGGCACTGCTTCTCTCTCATTTTGCTAAGTATTTTAATTGGCATTGTCTGTTATGGGAGAAGACAGACGTCCCACGGTGATTGTTTCATTGTGCACTGACTAATAAACAAGGGAAGTCCCAAACAGATGTTTTCCAATCAGACAATAACTAATAGTTGTTGTTATATGTTTAAGTTATTGTATTTTATAGTTTGTTAAAAAGACTGGTCTGTAAAATTGTTTGTATATATATATATATATGTTAGTTGTTTAAGCTCCGTCAGGCCAGTGAATCCTGAAACAAAAATTCTCTATAACGTGCTCATGTGTCTAAAACTCCAGTTGTGCCGTCGGCAAGGGGGCATGTCACAACCCAATTATTTTAGTGCCTCGGCATGATGGAATTTTCCCGCCACATGAAAGTCTCTGTGCACAGCAAAAGTTTTCTGCTGCAACAGAAAACCCTGGCGCAAGACAGTTCCCGCCATTCGCATGCAAATTTGTGTCCCGCTATTGGCCAGTTCTAAATTATTCCTACGTGGTGGCTAGTAATTTGCTTGTTGGCCGTGTAAAATTTTGGGCTTGCTGGCCGTATAAAATTGTGTGTGACTTCCGCCCAAGTCGGAGAACTTTGAGCACGCTGCAGAGTGCTAAAGATATCTGACTTGCGGCTAAGCTGATCGATAGCCTGATCACCTATCGATTCTTCTCCCCATCACCGAGCGCAATCCTTCGACGTACCTTTCCCTGCCGGCTTAATTTGTGGACGGATTAGCTGGCCTGAGCCTTGCCAGCTGGAGCAACTCGTGGAGTTGTTTCAGCGACCGGACCACCTGCGTCGCAGCTACTAGAGGCGTTAAGTAAAGCTTTTTGCAACCAATATGCTTTGTCTGCCTCTCCATTCACCAGCCCGCCCAAATGACCGAGCAATTTGTACATCACCTCGAGTCAGCTCCGGCCGTCCGAGACATTGAGTATATATTTATATTTATCCTAATTCAACTTAATCTCTTTAAGCTTTCAAATATATTTTTCTCCTTGATAAGACCAACATTAGGGTCACCTTTAAAAGATGCTGTTTGTTATGAAAGCAACAGTGATAACTCTTGGCAACTATCTGATTAATGAAGAAACTATTGTTTGGACAGAATGTAACCATAATGTAATTATTGGTTAGAAAAATGTAACTCTTAAACATTAAGTTCTAGAAAATAGAATTAAGTGAAATTTTGCTGATCTGGAAAGTATCAGTGTTTGTAGTATGCATGCTCCTTATGAAATATGAATATGGAAAGACCTGTGCATTCATTTTTATACTGGGGAATAGGCAGATTTCATAATGTGTTATAGATAGTTTTGGGAAGGGAGAAAAACTCTTAAGTTATATTTTAGTGCTATAAAATTAACAGAAAATGGAAGCCATTGCAGGCATGAAACTAGTTCTTTAAAAAAAAATGTTAATGTAGCTAAAGCAAGGGTTATAATGTTAGACCAGGAAAATATGATCATCCTACCAGTGGTACAGTTTCCATATTGTACATTCAGGAACTAAGAGTTCTATCATGCCTATATCTACTTTGTTCACATGAGTCTTATTAAGAGCAAAGTGAGAACCCGACAATTTGTGGCTTTTTAGTCTCCTGCAGACAAAGTGAATCTTCAGGATGGGAAACTGTTGATCTCTATAAATCAATCTTGCCTGTCTTTGAACAATCTGTATCTGCACTATTATTCTGCTCTTAATCAGAAACTGGAATCTTTCCAGATGCTAAAGTTAAACCTATGAGTTTGTCCTTTCCAAGTTTGTCTTTCAGTTCCTTCCACTTTATGGCTGTCACGTTAGCTTTTCTCCAATCCCTGGCTGCCTCTCTGGTTGCCAGTGATGAATTAACATGTTCTCATCCTCTTAATTTACCTTTTAATTTATCTTTAGTACCTTTTAGAATTCTAAATTGTAGGACTTTCAGTCCTTGAACTTTCTTAGTTTTCAATCACTTTAATTATCAAATGAAAAAGGAACATGATTTATTGAAATGGGTATGTTTTTATAAAACAAAATGAAAAGAATCAAAATAAAAAATGAATGTAATAAAGCCACATCATCATGATTTTCTTCTTGTAACAAATTCTCAAGCAGTTCCTTTACTTCTTATTAAAACATGTTGCAGAGAAAAAAAGGAATATGTGTTTATAATCCCTAATAAAACACATCTGATCAATCTTCACTGGTATTTCCATGTCAAATTGTTCTCTCAGATTTGCTAATTCATAAATCCTAACAGACATCATAACTGGCAGCTAGTGGCTGTACAGTAGTTTGGAACAAATGCAGCTGACAGACTGTAGGTGGGTAGCACATATAACTGGCAAATCTTAATTCTAAGTCTACATAGGAAAGGTACTAAAACACAGCATTAGGCATTTTTGCTATTATTACTTAAAAAAAAAGTAGTTATCAAACTAAGTGCAAGGAAATAATAAAACATTGAGGCCCACTTCCTTAATAGGACTGTGCGATGCTTCAGTCCCCGATTCGATTCGGCCTGATTCAGTTTTGGAGATTCAGCCACCGAATTGAATCAGAAGACCTTTTAATGTCTCCGAATCAAATTGGAACCCTCCAAATTGATTCGGAGAGATTTGGTGATTTGGATATAGACACAGCTTTAAATGTTTTTTCTGCATACCTCAAGGTACCAGGTGGCTTGTAAATGCTGCGATGGTGAGGCAGATGGAGTGTCCCACAGGAGTGCGGGGGGCTCCCCAGCACACACAGCAGAAGACCTGGAAGTCTGGGAGAAATCGGGGAGTGCACTGAGGGGCCCCCTGGGTCCCCCCCAGATTGGTGACTGGTACCTCCTGAGTCTGGGGGGGGGGCCTGGTCCCCCAATGGGTGATCGCTGAGCCAGCAAGGCATGGGGGGTGGGCCCTGCGTGCTCCCCGGTGAACCCAGAAGTACTTCCATTCCATTTCTGGGTTCGCCACTGAGCAGAGCACGCAGCAGCCTCCTTGCACATCTACCCCAGCTTTGCAGCGTTCACGAGCTGCACCTGGTACCTTGAGGTATGTAGAAAAAACATTTAAAGCTGTGTCTATATCCAAATCGCTGATTCTTTGATGCAACATTGAATCTTCAGATTTGGATTTGGCCGAATCAAATTGGGGACAGTGATCTGAATCAACAGATCGAATCACAGTCCCCAATTTGGACTGAATCCAAATCAAATATGACCCATTTCGCACACCCCAATTCCTTAATTGGTGTAACTCAACATAGTTCCAGTCATTAATGATAGATTCAATAAAATTATGTTGATTTACATCACAAATTGGCCAATAGCGTATATGAATACAATCTAGAAGACATGGAAAAATATATAGAAAGTATGTTGAATTTGAAACAACTTACTCTTGGTTTGTTTTGAATGTCAACATGTTGGGATAGGAACCATCTTGCATTAGGTATTTATAGCATTCTGTTCTGTGGTTTCCCAGTTTCTACCTGGGGTATCTACATTCTTCCAAAAGACAAATAATAGTATTATGCTAGCTTGTACAGGTTGATTCTCATCTTAGAAGGCAGCTTCTTATCCCCCTAGTCCACAAGCAGTGTGATCAAACTCATTTGAATAAGGTGATATTAGTTATAAGGGCATCAGAAAAGGGATAAATGATTATAGTAATAGTATGAGGCAATAATAGATTTTCATCATGCAAAAGACACTATTGAGACACAGTGCATCTGCCTACATGGTTGGAGGAAAGAAGAGAAACAATGAGGAAAGTAAGTGGCTTCCACCCAATCTCCTTTTGACCTTTACCCTCTTTTCCAATACTAAAATTTGGAAGTGCTCTTCCTCTTAGTTAAAATTGTAGAAAATGTGATTAAATACAATGTGAGAGGCAGGTCTTTCTTAGTGCAATATCTTTTACTGGACCAACTACATAGTTGGGATAGAGTTAGACAAGCTTTCAAATGCAAAACCTGATGACAAAAGTCTTGCATTCAAAATCTTGTCCAACTCTATCCCAACTATGCAGTTGGTCCAATAAAAGATATCACTCTAAGAAATCCTTGCCTCTCACCTAAATCCTAGACCATCATGACAACAGCATCACTCTACCAGTACTAATAAACACCATAAAAATCCCTCAGACTTTTATAGTGAGGCATTGCATCTTTTTTTCTATGCTAATGATAATATTTCCCTAACAAATTAGTATGATTTTTGGCCTTCAAAATTAAGCTGTTGAAGAATAGTTTGTATAATATGTTGTCATGCACAGCTGAAGACTAGGAGTCTTCAAGTACCCTATGTAGATGAGGCTGACAGGCTCTGCAAACCTATCTGCTAAAATTATTGCAAGATCACTATGTCATCTACAGCCCCTAAAGAACTGCTTCCAAGAATTTTTTTTTGTCATGGTTGCCTTTCAACATCACTAGAAAACTTCAGCCATTCCACTGTGGTGATCTAAGAAGTGCAATGGCTCCCAGCTTACTTTCAGATGCATCTAATGGAAAGGCCTCTGGGGGCCTATTTGTGGCTCCATTTTATCCCTACACTGTGGCCCAAGCCTTGCAGATGGCATCTCAGACAGCCAACTCAACCATCCCCTTCACCCATTAGCTGTGGCCCCTTCTCTGGGACCTTTCACTTTCCTTTAAGCCCTGGCCCCATCTCAGGCCAGTCGGGACCCTGAGATTCTCTGCTCTTATGGGCATCCCTTGCAGTGGGCCCCTAGCCCTTTTGACCCCTATCTGGGTCCTGGCCCCAGCATTAACCAATTGGGTCCCTCGGTTAGGACTAAGCTGCCTGCCTGCACTCAGGGATCAGAGTCCCCCATTCCCAGCTCAGGTGCTTCACAAAGCATACCTGGCCCCATGGGGTCACTCATCCCAGCAGGCTCAGGTGCTTCATGAAGCTTACCCGGCCTTCCCTGGATTAGATGGTTCAAATAACCCACCCGAAGGTGAGGGCTGGGGTTAAGGCACCCCTACCCACCTTTCACCAGGATGGTAACTGGCCTAGCAAACCATAACTGCAAACCATAAAAAAAAAATGTATTAACCAAACTGACCCTGAACTTCAGCTTAAGCTCCAAGCTGATTGGGGCAAAAATAATTTTTGCAATAAAGCCCCTACCCCAATCCTAGCAATAAAGTGACTATTGCAATTCAACATTAGCTTGAATCTGTTTCTGATCCAATTTGCCAAGTTCAAGCTGCTGTTCAAATTTCCTGAGCACCCTCCTCAACCTTTAAAATCTGTTTGTGTTCCATAGTGGTGGATGTGGCAGGGCACCAGTGGTGCCTGCCACTTTAAGGGTTAGATCAAACAGTCAGCAGCTGTTTGATTACAGTGGCCATTTTAGAACACTGGCCACTTATAGTGCTGTTGTTGCTCCAGTCCAGGGCTATCTTCTGATGATGTATGGGCTCTTTCAGGTCACTTCCTCTGCATGAGTAAATTCTACTAATTTAATGGCCTCCATTTAGGAATTGCTTCCGAAAGGTTTAAAACTGCTTTTAGAGGGTTCTCATAAGGGATTGTACTGGCAACTAAATCAGTTTCAGAAATAACTTCATTAAATTGGTGGCACTTTTCCATGGAGTCAAAGCCTAAGTCTTGAACACTCTTTTGCTTCATGTGCACATCAGCTGAAACAGAATAACTTCAGGGAAAGTGAAAGGGTATGAACTCCTCCCTAAACACATACAACTTCTTGGGAGGAGAGGCACAAAGACCTTCTAAGTCTTCCCTGAATGGTATTACTTCAAGAGGAAAAAGGAAGCCTTATCACAGAATTGTTATACTTTAATATACTTGGATTCTCTTCCCCGTGTCTGTGTTGCTAGACTTTCATAGAATCACAGAAAATTAGGGTTGGACAGGACCTCAGAAGATCATCTAGTATAACCCCTTCTCAAAGCAAGACCATCCCCAACTATAACATCCCAGACAAGACTGTCTAGCCAGGTCTTTAAAACCTCCAAGGACTGAGATTCCACAACCTGTCTAGGTAACCCGTTCCAATGCTTTACTGCCCTCCTAGTGAGAAAGTTTGTCCTAAAATTTAACCTAAGCTTCTCTTTCCTGTTATCTGCCACCACTGAGAACTGTCTAGCTCCAGCCCCTTTGGAAGCACCCTTCAAGTAGTTGAATGCTGTTATTAAATCCTCCCTCAGTTTCCTCTTCTCCAGACTAAATACACCCAGTTCCTATAGCTTCTTCTCAGAAGTTATGTGCCCCAGTCCCCAAACTATTTTCATTGCCCTTCACTGGACTCTCCCCAATTTGTCCACATCCTTTCTGTAGTGGGGGGCCCAAAACTGGACATAGTATTTCAGATGTGGCCCCACCAATGCTGAATAGAGGGGAATAATCACTTCCCTCAGTCTTCTGGCAATGCTTCTACTAATTCAGTTCATTACACCATTTGCCTTCTTCACAGCAAAGGCACACTGTTAGCTCATATCCAGCTAATTGTCCTTTTCTCCAGAGCTGCTGCTTAGCCAGGTGGTCTGCAACCTGTACCAGGGCATGGGATTGTCCTATCTTAAGGGTAGGACTTTTCACTTGTCCTTACTGAATTTCATGAGATGTCTTTTGGTCTAATCCTGAAATTTGTCTAGGTTACTCTTAATCCTGGCCCTACTCTCCAGTGTATCTACTACTCCACTCAGATTGGTATCATCTGCAAACTCTCTCTAAACATAGTTCAAATACCACATTGATGCATTGAAGAAAATGTTTTGATCTCTACTAGAAATTCCATAGAAGCTATGCTTGCAGCAAACTACCAGAGTAATTTGTAAAATATAAATAACCTCACATAAAGTAATTGTTCACTAGAATTTACTAGTGGCCAAAGTAACAGCAAGTGATACTGTGATGGAAGAATAAACTAAAACGTGCTGCCAGAGAATGGTTTAAAAAGAAAATTCATCTCAGTAACAAAACTTAGAGCCTGGACAAATCTTGTAGTGGCTCTCTCTGGCTGCATTTTAGCTCTTTGTTATAAAATATATAAAAAGGGGCATTCTCACCATGTGTATATTTTAAGGTTATATACAGTGTATGTTATACTGTAGGTGAGGCTCTGAAATTTGGTTTAGTTCAGACCAGCATGAGATCAGCATAATAAAGCAAAGTCAAGTCCAAACATTTATATCTGTAAAATTGTGCTGTAAACCGTTGAAAGAACATGTTACCTAGAGAGACTGTTTAAATGTCCAGTTCTTCTACTTAGCAAAATCTTTAAATTACCTATGGAACAAACTCTTCTCCTGCCAGCTTGATGCCAAGTTGGACCAAGATTTAGAGAAGGGAAAACTCAAGGGGGCTGTGTTTTATCCAAATCAATTTTCTGGGTAACAAACATCAGGGCTAAGTACAGACAATCAAAAAGCCAGAGGCTGAATCGATTCAAAATTTGCAGGTGAGTATAAGCTGCATAGATTGAACCAAGAAGCAAGCAGACATTCACTTCTGATTCCAGAAATGCAGTCATGTTCCTGCAGTGGCTCAGGCCAAAATTTGAGGGTGCTAGAGCACTCCTCCCAGCTGCTGCTAATGGGAAGGGGGGAGAGAAGACCTCCAAGGTTTTCCACCCAACCCAACCCCCCCACCCCCGCTCCAGTAGAGAGGATGGGGCGAGCATGCTGAGGCCAGGGGGACGGGGCTTTAAACCTCCCTCCCTGGCCTGCATGGGACCCCAGCCTGGGTATGTCTGTGGGGGGTGGGGGGAGCACCCCTGCCAGGCTTATCCCCCACTCCCATCCCAGACCACCATGGTGAGAGGGGGAGGAAGGGGGGTTTAAACCTGATCTCTGGCCCACAGGGGACCCAAACCAGGGTCTGCCTGGTGGGGGGTGGGGGGCAGTCCCTCTCAGGTTGCACAGGACTTCAACCCAGATCTGCCTTGGGAGGCAGGGGGCATCCCCTGCCAGGCCCCCATTCCCTGCTCGAGAGGAGAGCAGGGGTATGGCCGTGCCGGCTGGGCGCTCACAGGCTAAGGCAGGGAAGAAGGGGATTTCAACCCCCTCCCTGGCCCTGGACCCTAGCCAGGGTTTGCCTGGGGTGGGAAGTCCCTGCCAGGCTTTTGTCCACCCCTTGCTAGTTCCTCTAGTGGAGCAGGGTCAGGGGGTGGTGTGGCCATATGTGAGCCTGGGGCCTGCCTCAGTGTGTCAGCCCCAGGCTGGGTTGTGGCCACCCCCACCCACCACTCGAGCCTGGCAAGGGTTGCCCTCTCCTTCCAGGACAAACCCTGGCTGGGCACCAGAACCAGGGACGGGGGTTTAAACCCTTCCCCAGCTCCACAAGGGACCCCAGCTGGGGTCTGCCTAGCGGAGGTGAAGCAGCCTCTGCCTGGCTTTTCCTTTGCTCCCTGTTGAAGCAGAGGGGTGGGGTGGGGGGGCTGACCAGACACGGGTCAACCTGGCATAACCTTTCCCTCCCCTGCCCTCCACCCCTCCAATTTAAACTCCTCCCTTCCTTCTGCCTCAGCATGCCAGCCTAGCCAACATCTGGTAATGCCCCTCAACCCTCCGTTCCAGCTGGGAGCAGGGGAAAAGCCAGGCAGACCCCCTTGCAGGCAGGAAAGGGGGTTTAAACCTCTCTCCCTCCCCTCCACCTCAGCCTGCTGGCCTGGCCAGCATCTGGACATGCCCCCTGCCCCTCTGCTCAAGTGGGAAGCAAGGGAAAAGACAGTTAGGGGCTGGTCCACCCCTGCCAGGCAAACTGTGGCTGGGGTTCAGAGCCAGATTTCCAACCCCCACCCCCTTCTCAGCCAGCTGGATCTGTGACAGACTCCGGCTAAGAAGGAGAGTGGTGGCACCAACCCTGCTCCGCTGGAGTAGACAGCACAGTCCATGGCTGCAAAGTATCTTAGGATGTTGGGGGACTGAGTTAACTTGAACCAGGAAGGGATGTGGGATGGAAGTTCCATAAACTGGGTTGAACTAAATCATTTAAGAAAGCAGTTTAAGTGCACTGAACTTCTGTTGTTACAGGTTTAAACTGGTGTGTGATCATCTAAACCAGTTTATGTGCAACTTCTGTCACTAGCCCAGATGCTTCCACTACTGCTATAACACTACACCTGCTATGTTCTAGTGCCATTATATGGTGTCCTTCCCTTTAGAATCTGGGCCTAGGCCTAGCCAACTTTGCACATTTGCCCTTTCTCTAGGTTCAATGAGGCTTTGTAATAAACTTGCCTCAGTTTCCCCTGCCACACCACGAATCATCATTCCTCATATAGTGATTCTAGCCTGAAGAATTTGTAAAAGAAACTAGAATCTGCTTTCATCTTTTCCTCAGTGCTTTCCCAGGCTCTTTTCTACCTTGCATCTTCTAGAAGGCACCTCCATTTCATCTTCAACTCTTAGCCTTGGAGCCTGGGCTTCAGACCCTCTTCTCTGAAAGTGAGCCTCTGCAATAATATCCTTTTATCTGGTGACTTCCATCTACAGACAAGTACAATGTCTCATCCTTACCTGTCTGTGGCCCAAATGTCCAGGTTAAAACTACTATATGAGGAATGATGACTAGTGATGGGGCAGGGGAAACTGAGGCAAGGTCATGGAAATGCCTCATGTAACAGTGTGCCATAGGTGAAAGTTAGTGTTAATAGTGCCTAACTGGGGATGTGATGCCACTGTAGAAGCTCCTAGCCATGTATAGAAAGGTCCATAACTTTCCCAGCCATGCAGATTACTCCAAAAAAATGTGTCTACAGAATCTGCTAGCCATTCTTCCATCAGCTTAGGTATACACCATTTTTTAAGCTATCTGATGTGAAGAATTGTGTTTCAATATACGTTTGCATAGCACAATCTTACATGACATGCAATAAGAACTGTATCAGCCATAGCAAAGATTAATGTTAACATTTTATCATTCTTCTGTGATAATTCATTTTAGATAAAATGCATGCATGCTGCACTTGTCCTGTAGTACAAATTGGCCAAGGCTATCATATAATTAGTTTAGTTCATCCAGTACTCTGCCTACATAAAATAAATTGGCATGATTCCTCCACTTCTTCCTGTCAAATATAAAATGTACCAAAGAAATATGGCTGAGAGTAATTACATTAATGGCAAAATATGCATTAAAATGCTTTTTGAAGCCTTTCTGGTGTGGATGGCAGGTCAGCATCTGTTAACCTGTAAATCCCATAAATGTTTTTGGTTGTGTTTTTTTAATAGATGAAAGCATTCATAAATAACCTGTTGTCCATAAATATTTTTAATTTTGTGATCTACACCTTGACTGTTCTTGGTCAGACTCCAGAATGTAAAGGATCTCTCATAATCCCACAGCAGGCTCCCTGAATGCCACACTTGTAACACCAGGTCCTTCCTTTGATATGGGTATATTGAATAAAGGGCTATGCCTAGCAGACTATTAAATCAAGTACTATATTTTATTATGTGTTTGTGCATTGCCTAGCATAAGGGGTCACAGTCTGTAACTAAGGTACCTGGGTTTAATAGTGTTACAGTAAGAGTTCATGATAATGACACATTTTTTCCAAATTGGGATATGTTGGGATAATAAAATGCTGTAAGGACCACGGTCTCAGAAAGAGGACATTTATTAATGGTGCCTCAATAGGAACTGGCTCAGGTGAATGGTACAGAGGGAACCTAAAACGATGTCAAGGCTGAGGGAACAGCATCTTCACAGACAGGCTCACTAACCTAGTGAAGGCAGTTTTAAACTAAGTTTGCTGGGGGATGAAGACCAAAGCCCTGAGGTAAGTGGGTGACCTGGAGGAAGCACAAGCAAGAGCAAGCAACAGGAGAGGCCTTCTCATCCTTCCTGACAAAGTAGGGCAACCAGCTGGAACATCTTGTGTATCCCTGTGCTGAAAAATGGTGGCAGAGGTACTTTAACAAAAGCTTATCAAACAAGTGTTAGTTAAAGTGCCCCAATGGCCATTTTTCAGTGTACAGACACTGATACACAAGATGTTGGAGCAGGGTAATTACTGCACTCCAGCAGACTCAATTAAGTGAGTCTTCTCTAACACACTGTAATTATAGCACATCAGAGCAGCCTCGCTGCTCTTGTATAGGCAGCCCATGAAACCAGGAGGATGTGGCTTTCTTCATATAGTTCACAGAGGTTTCCAGAGCACAGGCTCTGGTTCTCATTGGGAATTACATTACCCTGACATCTTCTGGGAAGGCAATACAGTAGCACACAGACAATCCAGGAAGTTTTTAGAGTGGTGGGAACAGCTTCCTGGTGAAGGGGTTGGAGAAGCCAACTAGGGGCTATGCTCTTCTTGATATGCTGCTCAGAAACAGGGAAAAATTGGCAGGGAATGTAGTAATGGATGGCAACTTCAGCAGTAGCGACCACGTCCTGCATTTAGGACTGAAAAATCCCATGCACCAGTACAGGCTGAGGACCAACTGGCTAAGCAGCAGTTCTGTAGAAAAGGACCTGGGGGTTACAGTGAACAATAAGTTAAATTTAAGCCAGCAGTGTGCCTTGTTGCAAAGAAAGCTAATGGCAGACTGGGCTGCATAACTAGGAGCACTGCCAGCAAATCAGGGGAAATGATTATTCCCCTCTATTCAGCACATCTGGAGTACTACAGAAAGGATGTGGACAAATTGGAGAAAGTCCAGTGGAGGGCAATGACAATAGTTAGGGTGCTGGGGCACTTGACTTCTGAGTAGAAGTTGAGGGAACTGGTGTTATTTAGTCTGGAGAAGACAAGGCTGAGGGGGTATTTAATAACAGCCTTCAACTACCTGAATAGAGGTTCCAAGAAGGATGGAGCTAGACTATTTCCCAGTAGTGGCAGATGACAGAACAAGGAGCAATGGTCTCAAGTTGCAGCAAGGGAGATTTAGGTTGGGTGTTAGGAATACCTCCCACTAGGAGGGTAGTAAAGCACTGGAACAGGCTACCCTGAGATGTTGTGGAATTTCCATTCTTGAAGGAAAAAGCTAGAAAAAGCCTTGGCTGGGATGATTCAATTGGAAATAGTCCTGCTTTAAGCAGGGGGGCGGACTAGATGACCTCCTGAGGTCCCTTCCTACCCTAATTTTCTCTGGACATTTACACATGTGCTCCAGGAGTGGGGGGTGGAGTACTTTAATTAGACTGGCTCTGAGAGCTGCTCCTGTTAAAGCACCCAGAGTGTCACGTACATCAGTGTCCCCATGCTGAAAAGTGGCAGTGGGGATGCTTTAGCAAAAGCTCAAATGTGCTTTATTTGAAGTGCCCCATCGCCATTAGTCAGTATGGGGACAATGACACGTGCTGCTGCAATCTGCTGGAGTATGGCAATTACCATGCTCCAACAGACTTGATTAATGAGTTTGCTCCAATGTGCTGCAATTATAGCACATTGAAGCAGCCTTATTGCATGTGTATAGGTACCTTATGATTCTAACCTGAAATGATGTCAGGACATTTCTGGCCATAGAAAACGAATGAAGACTGCAGATGACAGAAGCTGCATGTACAGCCTGGAAGAAGATGTGAAAGCTGAAGTCAAAAGTATGAGGCTAAGAGATACTAGGATTTCAGTTACCCTGATAAAAAAAAATGCTTAGCACTGACGTCAGTGATTCCCAAAGGGTGTGGATGTAGGAGTAGTAGAAGTAGGCCTTGAAAAAGGGACTGGATCAGGCCCCAACTGGGCTGACCCCACGCACAGGGATCAGTTCCACCTCTCGGTAAGTGAAGGGTGCCACCATAGCTTGATTCATAGATTGTAAGGGGCTGGAAGGGACCTTGTAGATCATCAGGTCCAGCCTCCCTGCACTATGCAGGAAAGACAACTGGGGTTAGGTGATAGATGTATAGATTTTAACAATTTTAATCAAGAAACAAAAAGTGTTCCCCAGGTATCAAAACTTTGGGAAACACTGACTTAGGCAGACAAGAGAGCCCCAGCCTCTGATGCTTGTTGAGCTGTGAGTCCATGTTATGCCTAGAGGACTGTTTAGTTTTCCTGTTGTATTCATTTTCCACAAGAGACAGAAATGTAAAGTTTTTTTACAAAGCACAAAGGAACGCTCCACTCAGTTTTGATTTATTTGTAGGGGCTTTGTTGTTTCCAGTCCCCAGCAAGCTGTGCTGCTGGGAAAGAACTGTCCCAATGATTTAGGAATGTCAGCCAATAGCCTTCCCTTTCTCTGTGTATGGGGAGGGACTGGCACATATATTGGAACATGCAAGGAAGGAGGCGAGTGGGTTTAATTTTAAGAAAAAGGGTTGGGGGAATGTGCCACAAAGTCCGGCTTGTCAGAACTGCAATCCTCAGTTCTACTGCTCTGCACTAGGCAGAACAAAGGAAAGGGCTGGATCTTCCCGGAAGTGGGAACAATCCTTAACAAGAGTTCTATTCGTTAGGGAGTAGCCCCCAATGTCTGTACTGATTTAGTTTAATGTAACTCATCATCTGAACACTCCTCTTTCCCCCTCACCCCAGTCACATGCTTTAGGACGCTAAGACTGTAGCAAAACCCCTAGTTTTTCTTTTCTTTTTTTATTTAAAAATACATTCCCTTCCCTAACCATTTCTGACTTTCTCTCTGCCCTCTCTATCCCTTATAAGTAGTTATAGGTAGTCATAGATAAGCTAAGATAAATCCTTGTAGTCCATTATTGTGACAAGCCCCCTTTTATATTGCAGATAGTGTTCTATTATTTTTGTATAGATTTTTACTTTTTTATATTGTATTCCTATTATGTTTGTATTGGCTTTATTGTTTGTATTGTTTTGTATTGTTTGTATTCGGTTTTTATATGATTTAGGCCTGTTCCTGTAAGTCAACCAAAGTAATGTCAGCCCTCCATCTTGTAATGTTACGTTTCCATCTTGCAGTGTCAAGTCTCCATTTTGTGTCCCCTGCCCTGGCATACCCTATTGTAACTGTATTGCAACTAGGACTCATACCTACCTCTCCTATGTAAATTGGTTCCTCGGTGAATAAGGATGAAAAAGGGTGCTTGAGACATAATGATAGCAGGCCTAAAAATAGCTCCTGCTCAATGACCGGACCATCAACTCAGTGGCCAGACCACCACCTTGCATTGACTCTCCCTGAAACCACAGACCTACTCCCAGGACCCAGTATTTGAAAGACAAAGACTAGGGCTGTGCAAGACGTTGGATCCCGATTCGGATCCGGAGCCGCTTTGGATGCTTTGAAGTCCGAAATGGCACACCCGGATCGAAACTTGCCTGGTCCTTTTTCTTGTTACAAAGGAGTGGGTAGGATATAGCTTAGCTTAGCTTAGCTATTCTATTCAATTATTATTAGTATTACGATTCAATTTATTTATTTGGATTCATATTTGCTCTTTTTTTTTTGGAAACTGCAAAAAAGAAACGTGTTTTCCCAACCAATGTGATCTATCACTGTGCAGGGAGGCACAGATTGCTTGCACGCACACACACACACACACACACACACACAGACCCACAATACAGAAAAAAAATCAGATATTCATAGCAAAAGAAGACAGACAGACAGAGAGCACACCATTTTTACATAACCCTTAACACCAAAGCAAACATTCGAAGAAGAGGCCAGTGCACACATGCAACAGAGGGAATAAAACGCTCAATACAAAAGGATTCACACACACATGGAGACCTTACGCAGCACAGGAAAGATAAATATGATTTGTGCTGGAAAGGCAGGTGCCAGGTCTTCTGGCAGGGGAGGGAGAGGGGGTTGGGGGAGAGCTAGAGCTGCAAGCCCTCCCCCGCCCCCCCAAACAAACACAGACATACTCTATTCCCAAGCAGCCATGACATCAGTGCTGCCAATGGAAGCCAAGCC
>NW_005842762.1:7069-9031 GCF_000455745.1 Alligator sinensis | reverse complement strand
CCCCAATTTCAGCTCTCAGCATGAGCCTCCCAGTGCCAGAGGAGGAGCTGAAGCTGGAACCAGGGATGCTGAGTGCGATGGCTCTAGCAATTCTTGGGACTGAGGGGGAATCAGAGTTTGTGCTCCACACCCAACAAGTTTCCCTTACACCCAGGTCTCCTCCAGAAAGCAGCACCTTGGAGGAGGCTGAGGCGGTGGAGGCAAGTGGCTCAGCTGAGGCAGCTCCTCCTGCTGTTCAGCCTCAGCCTGCTGAGAAGGGGGAAAAGGCAGGAGCCTCACCCTCAATCCAGAAGCAGGGGAGTAGTGTAGTGTGGGATCATTTTGAGGTGGCAGATGATCCCAGGTTTGCCATCTGCCAGCACTGCTGAAGGCACATGAGCCGTGGCAAGGACGCAAGACACTTCTCCACCATGGTGATGCTACTGCATCTGAGGAAGCAGCACCCTCTTGCCCTTCTCCCTGCTCACCCTGTCACCAGTGTGTGTACACCAAAAGGGAAGTCCCCCGCTTGCTCCAAAGCCCCCTTACCTGCAAAGCACAGGCAGGCCGCCCTGGACCAGTGGGGGAACAGTGGACAGAAAGCGGGGTGCGTTCCCAAGGCGAGCGAGATCACCCAGAGCATTGGGGAGATGTTTGCTCTGGATAGTCAGCCCTTCTCCCTAGTTGAGGGGCCAGGGTTCAGGTGGTTCGTAGCACTTCTGGCCCCATTTTACAAAGTGCCCACATGCACCACCTTTAGCAGGGTGGTGGTGCCCTGCCTGTATAAGACATGGAGGGAGTACTTGAGAGAGGAGCTGGGCAAGGCAGGGCCGCAGGTAGCCTTGCACTTCACCTCTGACATATGGAGCAGCTGGGGTGGCGATCATGCCTACCTCTCTCTCATGGGGTACTGGTGCAATCAGTCAGGCCATCGGTGGGCTCTACTGCAAGCTGAGGTGCTGGATGAGTCCCACACAGCAAGGGAGATCATGGAGGCCATGAACCGCATGGTGCAGGGGTGGCTTGTTGAGCAGGCAGAGCTCACCCATTGGTTCATGGTCACCAACAACAGGGTCAATATGGTGAAGGCTGTCCATGATGCCAACTTTGTAGGCATCCGCTGTGTGGTGCATAGGCTGCACCTCATACTAAGGAATGCCTTGGAGGGGGACAGGGCTGCCAGTGATGGCACTGCCACCACTACTCCTACAAACCAGCTGATTTTGAAAAGCAGGAAGGTGGCGGGCTACTTCCACCGCAGCATCAAGGGTGGCAAGATGCTGTGGGAGAAACGGGCAGAGCTGAGCATCCTGCAGCACAGAATCATACAGGATGTGGAGACTTGGTGTAACTCTACATACCTGATGCTCCAAAGGCTAGTGGAGCAACAGAAGGCCATCCATGAGCTGGCCTTGCTTGGGGAGATTGGGATCAGTGGCCCCTTGAACAGAGCTGACTGGGGTACCGTCTTCCAGATCTTGCTGGTCCTCAAGCCTTTCCTTGAGGCCACCAAGACCCTCAGCGCTGGCAATGCCCTCCTCAGCCAAGTGATCCCCCTAGTGAGGGAACTGGAGAACCAAATGGAGAAATTCCAGGGGATCGATGTTCCTGGCTGGGGCAGGCCACTGTCACCAGACATGCAGGCACTGGTGAGGCGGCTGAAGGAGGGCATCAGGAGATGGCTGGATCCCTTGCCATCCAGTACAGTCCACATGAAGGGGAGCACATGCACTGGCAGCCCCAAAACACTTGATCACTGGACGCAGGTGCTGGTGACCAAAGTCAGGGAGGCCGTAGTGCAGAGGCAAGGGGATGTGGAAGAAGGAGATCCACTTTCCCGTGCCAGCACTCCCAGCACCAGCACCGGTGCCAGCCTCCTCCACGCCAGCCATTGCCAATGTGGGCCATGGGCCTGGCTTCAATGCTAGGGTCCAAATGCACCAGACCCTAGCCTCGGGCAGGTAGCACCCAGGCTTCAGTGGC
>NW_005842762.1:4724-6940 GCF_000455745.1 Alligator sinensis | reverse complement strand
GTTGTGACACCCCACCGCACCTGCTTGGATCCTACTTCAGTGGAGCAGCTGGTGTTCTTGAAGGTGAACCTCCCGCTGCTGGGGTTCTCCAAGCTCCACCTGAGGATGGACTAAGTGCCCCCCTCCTCACTCCATCTGCACCAATTTCCTTTTTTGAATTGTTTAAAAGCCGAGTAATGCCCCACTCTCAGCTGGAGGGGGCACTAACTGCATCACCAGCCAGCAGGGGAAGAACACATCCCTGCTGAGCTCATTCCCCTGACAGGATGAACTTGGAGGTATGGGATAGGGGCTATGGGGAAGGAGGAAACCCCAGGTCCTGGGCATGACCACTAACACTGCACCCTGCCACAGTGAGGTGGCCTGGTGGGACTGATGGCAGTGCAGCAGCCCCATAAATGCCAGGACCAATGATCCCCTTGTGAAAGGCGGATAAGAGGTGCCATAACCTCCAGCTAACACACGCACGAAGTCCTGACTGGGGAATGCCCAGACCTCTCACGTCTTTGACAGGCCTGATGCTTGCTGGTTGTAGTGCAGTTGTGAGGCTCCTGGTGAGCTCAGCTTAGCTGCCTGGGATGCCAGCTTTAGGGTTGAAAACCCCTTTGTCAGGCTGAGGAAATACTTGCAGGTGGTCCTGGATGGAAGGAATAGTAAAAAAGCCAGAGGCTGGCCTTCCCCAAAATGGAAATGGAGGCATCGGGGGGGGACAGGCTAGGTGGGGAGTAAGGGGGAGAAGGAGGATGTAGCAGCACAGGTAAAAGTGCAGAGGTGCCTGGGGAGTTGATGTCCGGCAGGTCGCAGCGTGCCAGAATTCTACTGTCTATATTGAGTCCATGAGTTTCTGTACCCACTACCTAGGAGGCTGGTGAAGTGCAGTTCATAGGCCCAGCTCTGAAAAGTGGTTTGCATTGTAATTTGTTCCCTCTCAGGATCAGGCCTGGGAGACTGGAGGCATAGGGGTTTTTTGTGAGGAATGTGCCCCCATAGATAGTTGGGTTTTGTTGTCTTTGATAGATTCTGGTGTGCAGTTTGTGGGGGTACTGGAGATAGTTGGCAGGTTTTGTGTTTGGAGCTGTAGGAAGTTGGCTTCAGTTCTGGTGATGAGGTTAGGTGCTTGTTTGAATGTACAAACCACGGCTTCTCCGGCTCCTGGCTCCTTACCTCCCAGCTCTCGGCTTTTTCCTCCACTGCCCCTCACCTCATCTCTCTACTGCCCCAGCTTGATCCCCTGGCTCCACACCTTCACCTCTTCTGTCCCCTGGATTTTCCTTCACTCCCAAGTAACCCTGGGGCCCTGATTGCTCCCAGGACCAAGTGCCCCCAAATGACCCCAAGTGTTAACGTGCAGCCACCACCAAAGTGCATGTTTTTGTGTATGTGCATGTATGTGTGGACCCATAGTGTCGTGTGTGTAGTGTGTGCGTGTAAAACCTTGTGTCATGCCCTCCTGCCTAACACTGCTATATTGAGATCCCAAGCATTGGTCTGACGTGTGTCAAGTCAACATTACTGGATAGCACCACCTGGGTCACCTGCAGTCACGGTGAACAACATAGTAGACATTTAGTCAAAAAGGTAAGTTTATGCCACATGCATGGTGCATCCCAAGAGGGACACAGAGCATGCTCTGCCACTTGCTCCTTCTCTCATGTGCCAAACCAAGAAATGCAGAAGTGAATCTGTTTTCATGCACACCAGAAATGGGTTTTAAGAGCAGCTATAGGGGGTATTCCCAGAACATTTCCAGGTTTGACACATGCGAGCAGGAGCAGTGGGGCAGAAGCATCCCTTCTGAAGACATACCAAGGATACAGTTTAGAAATGCTCACAGAGTGCACTAGAAAATATCCTCTGCCTCCTCCCACACACCGCAGTTACAGTTTGCACCCCCACCCCCAACTCTATAGCAAACTTGGGATTTTCAATACAAAAAGTCTGTTTTTGAGAAGCATAGAGGAAGCATGTTCAATATCCAGATTAGAGCACTGTTATTCAGGTCTCTCTCTGCCCTGAATGAATAAACACCCAGGATTTGACTTTATTTTGTTTTGAACATTTATTCTGAAAAAAAAGAACTATTATGAGCCTCCACATTCATTACATCTTAGTGAATTCCAGATCCTCTTTAACTTAGATGTAAAAAGATGTTTTGTAACTGCCAGCTGTGCAGACTCAGTCTGGAATCTGTGTCAAGCTATGATCTTTCCTTCTTG
>NW_005842762.1:3212-4693 GCF_000455745.1 Alligator sinensis | reverse complement strand
GAGATTCTGTAAGCCAAATTGTGCCCTCCCTGACACCTGTGCTTTCAGTTGGCTTGTACAGGTGTAGCTAAAACTAAGTAAACAATTTGGTTGATGATGCACAAGGAAAAAAAGTGTCTCCAGCCATACAGCTCTCCCTCCCAGCTATGTTGACTTTATAAGGCAGATCTGTTGAGTAAGAATGTATCATTTTTACAATGTTGGTTTCACAGTCAGGTGGAGTACTTAGCTGACAGATTTCTGTTTGAAGCATGTAGTCCTTTTCTGGGTAGCTAACAGAGGCCTTTCAGAATAGGCCTTACCAGAGAACTCTAAAGAAATTCACTTGACCCAGAATCACAAAAAAAGATTAAATACCACATATATTTGATGTGGGACTTGTATTTATTTTCTACTATAAAGTGGATAGCTATTCAGTTGAGAGATATCAGGTTATACAATGGGCTGAGAATCACCATATAGATGTGTTAGCTGTGTGGAAATGTAAGCATCTAACCAGTATTTGGATGTAGCCAGCCACTCACATTTATGTACATTTCTATTAAGTTGATACAGTGCATAAATCAGAATTCAATCCAGGAAAAAGGTGAAATGTAGGAAGGAAGACGACACAAAAAATCATATTAAAAGTCTATAATTAAGGAGGACTGAATACAATAATTGTCAGGTTTAACATTTCTTTTGATGCCCATCTCTATCTGGTACATCATTTTATTTTGTAATATAATAGTGCCTGGAGACCCCAGAGCCTGGGAATGCTAGGCGTTCCAAGAGTGTTAGGAATTACATTGTGTTAGGAAGTTATACACACAGAAAATAGGATGGCCTTTTCCACCTTGAGTCCTCATGCTTGTTTAGGCATAATCCAATGGTGGCTACAACAGGCAGACAGGGCAAGTGAAAAATAAGAATCCAACCTTTGGTGTGCTGTGAAAGCTAATTATTATACTAATTACACCCTATTGATATGGCTCTAGCCGTACAGTGTCTGAGCATCACCGTACATTAATAAATCTATCTTCACAACAGCCTTGGGAAAGTACTGAGAATCTGAAGCCCCACAATTCATGAATTGCTTGGAGGACTAACTCAAACTGAACCTCTAGAGTAGGATTATCAAATTAGGCATCCCACTGCCTGTCTTGCCAATGGAGCCTTACCCTTCAGGTATCCTCTAAGGAGCTGTAAAACAGCAGGTTATAGTCTGTGTGTACTAGCAAGCAGTCACCTGGGTTGTAGGAGACTGAGGCTGACAACCCTACTTTAAAATAGGGCTTTGAATTTTAGTCTCCTGCATTCTGGACAGCAGCTCTGTCTCTCTTAATCTCTCCCGTTAAAGCTATTCTACAGAAAAAAATAAATTGAAAATGTACTATGGACTCAAACCTTGGTCTTGAACCATCCTGGACTTGACTACTGAAGAGTCAGCTTCTCTCGGGTACAAGGAATACTTATCTATAAAAAACCCAAACCAAAACAAG
>NW_005842762.1:1562-3022 GCF_000455745.1 Alligator sinensis | reverse complement strand
AGGAGAGAAGGAAAGATCCACCCAATACTCAATAGCTTGGTGTGGGTGTGGGACTTCCCCCTATGGTCCCCTCCATAGCACATAGTCCCCATCACCGGCAGCAACAGGCTCTTGGGGCACTCATGGCCCACACAGGCACTGCTGCCCAGTGGCATGCAGCTGTGGCCAGGGCCAGTGCTGCACATGGTGGCAAGGAGCGCATCCTGGCTGGCCCACCTCTATTGCATAGGGCTCTACAGAGCACACTTGCAGCTCCCAGCACTTGTGCACCACCGAGGGAAGCCCCATGCAGTGGAGCTGGCTGCCTTCCCCGCGCCCCACCATGCAGGTCCCAGGACTCTGCCAGAAGTGGAGGGGATCCCCACCCCCTGCTTCCTTACAGAGTCCTGGAACCTGCATGGCAGGGAAGGCAGCTGGCTCCATCATGCAGAGCTTGCCCCAGTGCTACATGAGTGCCAGGACCTGCATATGCACCACAGGGAGCCCTGGTGCAATAGAGATGGGCTGGCCTGGCTATGCTCCTTGTCACCACATGAAGCATTAGCTGGAGCTGAGTGTCTCTGGGAGGCAGCACTTGCACAAGCCACGAGTACCCACCTGCTTCTGCTGCTGGTGGTGGGAGCTGTGCACTATGAGGGGGGGGAAATGTGTGGGGGGGTCCCCACATCCCTCCACCCTCCCCCATGCACCACAAATGACACACATCCACACCTTGCTCTCACAGCCCCCCACCAACATACCCTATTGCCCCTGTACACACACAGACACACCCCCTACAAACACTCCCCCCCACACACACAGTATGCAGGAGTAAGACTTTATTTTTGAATTATGCAATCATCTCTATTTATAGTACACAAACACAAATCATGACAAAAATATTTTTGTAATAAAATTAAAATACTTTGTAGTAGGTGTTTGACTTTTCATATACTATTTCTTAGATAGCAACCCTCCCCTCTCAAAAGAAGTACTTCTTGGGGACAAGGGGTGTAGTTTCTGGTATCAAAGGTCAGGGGCTAGGGGCAGGACTTCCAGTCCCAAGATGGCAACCAAGAGGATAGGGCACCGGCCAAGGGATGGACTACCTTTTTAGCCTTTAACAGCTAACCAAAACTCATTAAGCGGCCCTCCAGCCAAACTAATTGCCCACCCCTGGCCTAAATACTTTTGAGATTCTAGCCCAAGTGCCTTGCACAGGGATCAAACAGGAAGTCTGTGTCAGTCCCACAAATAGCAATGCAAAGCTCCAAGCCCCAAGATCTGAGGGCAGGGAACAATTACAGGCAGACGGGGAACTACAGGCAGAGGGCAGGGAACAACTACAGGCAGACGTGGACAGGTTGGACAAATGGGCAGAAAACAATAGAATGTGATTTAACAAGGAGAAATGCAAAGTGCTGCACCTAGGGAGGAAAAATGTCCAGCATACCTACTGCCTAGGAAATGACCTGCTTGGT
>NW_005842762.1:0-1486 GCF_000455745.1 Alligator sinensis | reverse complement strand
ATCAGCAGATGCATGACAAACAGAACCAAGGAGGTGATACTTCCCCTCTATTGGGCACTGGTCAGACCACAGTTGGAATACTGCATCCAGTTTTGGGTGCCACACTTTAAGAGATGTGAATAACCTGGAGAGGGTCCAGAGAAGGGCCACTCATATGGTTAAGGGCTTGCAGGCCAAGCCCTACAAGGAGAGACTAGGGCACCTGGACCTCTTCAGCCTCCACAAGAGAAGGTTGAAAGGCGACCTTGTGGCTGCCTATAAATTCATCATGGGGGTGCAGAAGGGAATTGGTGAGGCTCTACTCACCAAGGTGTGCCTGGGAGTTACAAGAAATAATGGCCATAAGCTAGCAGAGAGCAAATTTAGACTGGACATTAGAAAGAATTTCTTCACATTTAGAGTGGCCAAAATCTGGAGTGGGCTCCCAAGGGAGGTGGTGCTCTCCCCTACCCTGGGGTCTTGAAGAGGAGGTTAGATAGGCATCTGGCTGGGGTCATCTGAACCCAGCACACTTTCCTGCCTATGCAGGGGGTCGGACTCAATGATCTGCCACCCTGACCCCTTAGCCTGGGAAGTCTGCTGCTTCCCAGGGGCCTGCATACAAGACATTGCGGAGAAGATCACTAAGCTCCTCCATCCCACAGACCACTGTCCCATGCTCCTTATTCATGTGGGCACCAATGACACAGCTCAGAGTGCTCCCAGTCAGGTCATGAGGTGCTACAGGGATTTGGGAGCAGGACTAAAGGGTCTGGGGCACAGGTGGTGTTCTCTTCGATCCTTCAAATCTCAGGCTATGGGCTGAGGAGGGAGAGGAGGATCCAGGTAGTTAACCAAAGACTGAGGCGCTGGTATCATCAGGAAGGCTTTGGCTTCCATGACCACAGCCCACTCTTTGGCAAGAGAGGCAGCGAGCTTCTGGAAAAGAGATGGCCTCCACGTCTCTTCTCTGGGGAGGAGGCTCTTCTCAGCCAGACTGGCTGACCTGCTCCACCAGGTTTTAAACTAGTCCGCTGGGGGATGGGGGGACTACTGCCACTGCTGGCCCACTGAGCAACCCTTGCAAAGCCAGCAGGCCAAGGCGTTTAAGGGAGCCCACCCCTGCCCCAGCCCTGGTACAATCTGTGGGCAAGGCAAGAGCCCCCAAGGGGACACTTGCCTGCCTGTACACAAATGCCAGGAGCTTGGGGAATAAGCAGGAGGAACTCATCCTCCTGCTTAACGCAAATAATTATGATGTCATAGGGATAACAGAGACCTGGTGGGACTCCACTCATGACTGGACCAAGGGTATAGATGGTTATACCTTGTACAGGAGAGATCAAGTAGATAAAAGGGGTGGGGGTGTAGCTCTCTATGTTAAGGAAAGCTACACGTCCATGCAAGCTGATGTTGGTGGCCAGAGTGGATGACTGGAGACCCTCTGGGTTAAAATCCATGGGGAACATGGCACAGGGGACACAACGGTGGGCGGCTACTACCCACC
>NW_005842761.1:750764-758783 GCF_000455745.1 Alligator sinensis | reverse complement strand
GGGAACTAATACCTTTCACCCCGACCCTGCACTCTCTGAGGCAGTCCTCTGCAAAGTGGACCTGAGTTAAATAACAAATGACTCTGGTTTTTCCTGAAGGATTTGGCATCTTATCCCAGAGGCCTGTTTGTGGGCTGGGACCCATCTCGCCTCTCTTCTCTCAGACCAAGCAGCAGGTGTTTAGCCTGGCTCCAAACAGCTCAGAAACAATTCACGCTGTTCTAAATCAGAGCCATGGGAGCCCAGGTTCGTTTCCACCTCTCCAGCATTCCCGTCGGCTATTAACAATTAATAGCATTTACAGCATTGTAAATAAGCTGGGTCTATTATTTTTATCAGTTCAATTCATCTGCCGTACTATGATCCCCGCCTCTCTAATGAAGCTGTCCTTGAACTGGCGTTTCCTTTTCAGGGAAGACGCCACCGTTTTGAAATTTGGTGTTGAAATGTTTCGTTTGGGCCACTCAGAAAGTCCCGTTTCAGTTCAGTGAAAACCTTGGGCCCTGCTGTTCACCTTTCGTAGAATAGGTCATCATTCAATAAATGAAAGAAGCTTGCAACAGGAAAGTTGTGTTAAAATGAAAAGTCAAGCTGGGACCTGATCCAAATGCTTCCTCTTCAAGTGACTTTTTTTTTTTCAAATGTGTCCAAATAGCCAAATTCTCATGGAAATGTTAGTATCTAACCCAACAGCATTTTCCCACATTGTGTTGGAAAGTTTGGGACCTGCAGAATCATTGGCTGGGTAGAGCCAAACTGCTGCGTCATCTGCCCCAGGGGTTTTCCCCAAATCCCCACAGGTCAGCCAGCCTCAGCCACTGCTATTGAATTCTGCTGCCAATTTTAGTGGGTAAACACCAATGACATGGCCAAGCGCTCTTGCTGCATGCCCCTGGCAGTGAGGGCTGGGAAGCATGTGCCATGTAACACAATCCTTGTCCCTGTGTTGTCTCCTCAGCCCCTTCCCTCTCTCTGTGTCCCCAAATGGGGCTTTAATCACCTCTTCCGACACAGGCAGTAGCCACCAGTATCCCCCACTCAGGGCAGCCCATAGAGCACTTAGAGAAGCCTTTATGTCCTTTATATTTCTCTTGAAGAGAAAAATAGAGGACATAAAGGCACTGGATTTTGTATCAGTAGAGGACAGAGTAGCAGAAAACCAGAATGTCCTCTATGATGGCCATCCTATGGGGCATGCGGGTGTTTTGTGCGCGTGTTGAGGCTAGAAGGTATGATACAGATTTCAACGGAAGAACATCAGGTGAAGCTGACAGATTTTTTTCCCCTTTTTTGCTGCTGGGCAGGGGTTTTTTTTCCCCTTTCTTCAGGGTTGCAACAACCTGTTAAAACATTTTCGAGAAAAACATGTTCTGCCTTTTCGCATGCACCTCTCTTCTGGCTGTCCTTTACCCTGCTGTGTTGCCGCTTATTACAGCGAGTCGGCCGGGCAGCCAGCCTCAGCCTTAGTCTCAGCCTCAGCTTCTTTCTACCCAGACCCCAAACTTATTTTTGCCTGCTCCTGCCCAGACACGGGGGCACCCCTGCCCCCATGCTGCCCCCAGCAGTGCTGCTATCCAACACCCCCGCTGTGCTGCCACTTATCACAGCGAGCTGGGCAGGCAGCCAGCCCCAGCCTCTTTCCACCTTGACCCCAAACTTTTTTTCCCCAAATCCCCACAGGTCAGCCAGCCTCAGCCACTGCTATTGAATTCTGCTGCCAATTTTAGTGGGTAAACACCAATGACATGGCCAAGCGCTCTTGCTGCATGCCCCTGGCAGTGAGGGCTGGGAAGCATGTGCCATGTAACACAATCCTTGTCCCTGTGTTGTCTCCTCAGCCCCTTCCCTCTCTCTGTGTCCCCAAATGGGGCTTTAATCACCTCTTCCGACACAGGCAGTAGCCACCAGTATCCCCCACTCAGGGCAGCCCATAGAGCACTTAGAGAAGCCTTTATGTCCTTTATATTTCTCTTGAAGAGAAAAATAGAGGACATAAAGGCACTGGATTTTGTATCAGTAGAGGACAGAGTAGCAGAAAACCAGAATGTCCTCTATGATGGCCATCCTATGGGGCATGCCTCGCCGAAGAGCGGGGGCTGCTCCTGGCAGCAAGGGACACTCACATGCACTACCAGCAACTGTGGTGGTGAGGGGGAGTGCACAGACACCCCTTCCCCTGCATCTGGGCTCATCCTCCAGCGGTGTGGGGCAGGGATGAACAGGTTCAGGTCCCATAGCCTCTCATTGTAGGGTCTGCCCTGCTGTCCCCGGATCATGCAGGTGAACCTGTTCAGCCTTCACAAGAGAAGGCTGAGGGGGGACCTGGTTACCGTCTATAAACTCCTGTTTGGGGCAGGAGGGTTGCTACAGCCTGCAGCCCAGACACTGCTCACAGCAGAACCAGGGAAGGGGGCAAAGGCAGGGGAGGCTGTCTTGCAGGAACTGCAGAGGAGCTGCTGCTTGCTGCGCAGAGACCCCAGGAGCATGGAGACGGACACCAGCGCCAGGGAGCATCCACAGACCACATGCAGGGACACAGACAGTCCCGCTCCCTGAGATACGCCAGCAGGGACAGGGCACACGGGATCCCCAGTACACTGTGTGCAAGTGATAGACTGTGTAAATAAGTTCTTGAGGGTTTATTAGACAGTATATCCATGTGCTTATTTAATGATTATTTGTTATGATGTAAATAATTAAATCTTGTAAATAGTTTGAGAACTGTCTGCAAGGGTGCTTGATTGTACGGGGAGGCTCTCCGCTCGGGGGCACTGCAGCAGCTTCCCAGGGGGGCCGGGCAGGGCTACTGGCTACCGGGTACCCCTGGATCCCATTGTTCATGTGAGGGCGCTTGTAGTGTCGGGCCCAGGCTTTCATACAGATATCTGCATAACACCATTCAGAATATTTATGAAAGGAAGCCAAATATAAATCTAGAGTATAAATGGGGAATTTGGGGAAATACTTCAGCATATTTGAGACCACCTGCTGCCAGTGTGCTGCCAGCTTCCTCTTCCCTCCTGCCTCGTCTTCAGAAGACAGAGGTAAGAATCTGTATTGTGCTGTTGCAGGTACCTCAACAGGTTTAGAGACAATTCTTTTGTTTTGGAGTGAGAGAAAAAACAGAGGCAACCTGCACTCAGGCAGTCAAGAGGAGGGCTAACTGTAAAGGGATAAGCAGCCAGAGCCCTTGAAATGAGAAGTGCCTGTTACTGTGCTAGTAGCACAGCCATTGTACTATAGTAGAGCAACCTGGGGAAGCAGCAAGAGACCCTCTGCAGTGCGAGGTCTGCTGCTCTAAGCTATCCTGAAGGATGGTAACCAATGCTGGTTAGAGAACATCTGCACAGTGCCCAGGGAGTCACCTGACGCAGAAGGAGCAGGCTCTGGTAGCATGCAGGTCAAGGCCAGAGCCAGACAGGTCATTCTGGGCCTGGCAGCTGAAAGGGAAATTGCTGTGTAGTAGGGGGCCTGCTGATGAGAGCTCGCTAGAGATCCTGCTGTCTCTGAGAGATATCTGTCCAGAGCTAAGGGCCAGCAGGGGATGAGTCTCACAATGGATGGGGATTTCAGGGAGCCAGTGTGCTAAGGGAATTCAGTTGCAGCCAGGGTGCTGAGAGTGTAGTTAGGGCCAGAGGGCTTCTGCTTTTCATACGAGTTTTATCCAGTGGTTTGGGTGGTACTAGAAAGGACTGAGAGGAGGTCCCAGTGGTGCCCAAAGGGGTGTGTGGCTGTCCTGAGCCCTGCCAAATGGCAGGGTCTTGATGGAGAGAGAGAAAAGCCTGGGTGAGGGAAAACAAGAGTCAAGGACTTGTAGCTCGTAATGGGAGGGATGGCTACACAGGAAGCCTAAGGTGAATTTTGGGCTGGCTATAGCCCCCCCACCCCTTCTGCCCCCTGCCCTGCAAACCTTCCCTGGCAAGGAGATCACTTGGCAGTCCTGCCAGAAGAGCCCTGAAACCAGGCCATGAATGAATGCATGGTGGTAGATACAGAAGCTTGTAGCACCAGGGTACCATCTGGTGTTCAGAAGACACTTCCTCAGGGGCTGCCTGCCACCCTGTGAAACTGTGGGCCTCCACTATTAGAAAGGTCTCACCTTGGCTGCACAGCTTGTGTAAGATGGAGGTAAAAACAACCATCTGGGGCTGATAGCACTCACTAGCATCCAGAAGCACCCGTTGTGCCTGCTGCCAGGCCCTGAGGGACCAAAAGACACATTCAGTGGTCTCCTGGCAGCTGTTCATCCAGTAGTTTTGATATCCACATGTCCAGGTTAAGGCTTCATGCATCGGGAGCACTGGGGAACCAGATCCTGGCAGCAGCAGAGTGAGAACAGTCACCCCTTCCAGGAGGGTGCAGGCAGCACCATGGGTAAATGCTCCCCTCATCATCAGGTGCACCAGACTGGAGTTGTAGAGCACCCAGGGAATGTCAATGGTGCTGAACCCCCTGAAGGTCACATGAGTGATCCGCCCTGATCCTATGTGAGGGCCAGTGGCACGCTGGAGAAGCAGCCCCTGCAGTCAGTGTTCCCTGAGTCCTAGCTCGCTAGGCACAGGATGGAAGGCTAGGTGCCATCAATATCCCCAAGGCAGTTTCCAAAGTCCATTTGGATAAATTGGCTTTGGTCCGCTCTGGATTGGAGATGGGGAGGAAACATGGTGCAAGCACCCTCTGAGTGGCACAGCACAGCTCCCAGACAGTTCTGCTGTGCACCTGCCCAGGACAAATGGTGGGTGACACAATGGAGACCTTCACCACTATGGTAATTGTCACCTACCTCTCCAATGGCATGGACACCTTCAAGCTGAAGGCTTGTCTCTGAAGTGATGGGGCCAGTTTGGAAGACAGCTAAAGGAACGTGGCCGTGATTGTCTCTGCCAGCACTACGCAGTGTCCTCATGCTTAGCATTATCCAAGCCAACTAGCCACTGCTCATGTGTCTGGCCCTGACTCAGTGGCAGATGGCCTGCAAGGGTTCCAGCGAAGGCCATTCTTCATGCTGCCCCATCAGCTTCATCCTCAGGCCCGTTGCCCTTGAGCAAGCAGCACTTTCAAGGAGGTGCCCTTCATTTCAGGGTAGTTGCAAAAAGTTGTTCTAACGGTTGTTTATCAGCCGATCTGCAGAAGTGAAGTAAGCAAAGAGATACAGCCCCAAACGGGTGCATGGGGAAGGGACCAAGAAATGGTTGGCTGGTGCTAGACGGCTGTGGGAAGTCTTGACTGGATCAAAAGGAGAGAATCATAAACCAGCACTGCCTGTTTGCACAGTGGTCATAGGGAAAAAGTTGGAGCAAGGCAGGGAACCCTTGGAAGAGACACAGCCCTGAACTTGGTGATGACTGCAACAGCTGGGCTGTGCTCCAGGACCTGGACTAGTCCCCAGGCCCTGCCTGCTGTAGAGCAGCAGCTGCGAGGTGAGCTGCAAGAGGACAACAGGCATGGCCAGGTAGGCAAAGCCTCTCTGCTGGGCTCAGGAGCTGAACTAGCAGCTCACAGCAACACATGAGAGACTGGAGGTCCAGAAGACGGTGCAGCCCCATTGTGACAGCTCTCCTTGGGGTGGTAGGAAGCAGAGACCAGAGGTCTGTCAGAGAAATGCCCACAAGGCTCTGCCAGACTCACTGGACTGTCTTTTGAAACCTCTGGAGATCAGAGACAAGCAAGAGGATTTCACCCAAATGGGTGCATGGGTGTTTGGGAGTGAAGACATGGTGGTCACTTTTGGGGAATTGCAGAATGAAACAAGGATTAAGAAATACTTGAGCTGGACATAGTGGGGGTGGTTGTGGTGATGTTGAGTTGATTGAAAGGGAAGAATAAATGTGAACCATTGTCTGTTTGTTCAGAGGTCAAAAGGCAGTAATTGGGACAAGGCAGGGCTCCCTGGGAAAGGACACAGCCCTGAACCTGGGGATGCTTGCGACAGCCGGCATGCGGCCAAGAACCAGGAAACTCCTGACTACTTAGTTCTGCACCACCTGCTAGATTCACACACCTCTGGAAACAAGGAAGTTAGAGCCTCTTTGCAAAGTCTTCCCACATAACTTTGGCGTCCCCAGCATGTGGGCCCTGTTCCTTGCCCAGCAGCCCCCAAATCCTGCCCTCTCTAAGGGGCTGGCTCTGACTCTCTGGGGTGTGTGACTCTGAGTTTGCATCTCTGGTAATGGATTTTCTGTGCCTGGTGCACTGGGGTGGGGGCACAGGGTGTCTCTCCCAGGTGCTTCCCCCCAACCCTGGAGACTTAAGTGCCAGGCAGCTGGTCATCCGATGGCAAACGAAGCAGGAGCTCCCATCCCCCAGTGCTGTCCTTATGAGGCAGGGCAGAGAGGAAGGGAAAGTGGCAGGAGAGGGAGGTTTGGGACATTGGTGGGAGAGGTCATTTTCCTTACTCATTTGATTGAAATCCTGAAAACCAACCAGTGTTATTTTCTTGGTAGAGCAGGTCAGAGAGGAAAGGGATACACAGATGGACAGAGGATAATGCCAGAAGATTGGTTTGGGTGGGGAGAGCACAGGCACTTATGGGCCCTCTGTAGGTCCTTCTCAGTTCATGCAAGAGCAACAGAGTCGCTGATGTACTGAAGTTCCACAACTGAGGCCAAAGGAACCCTGGTTTTGGCACAGAAGCAGGAGAGATTGTAAAGGTTCCCGTCCATTCTGTCCTTGATGCTGATGCCATGTGGCAGACAGTCAGGGTTGAACACCTTGCTGACTGCAGGAAAGATGGAAAATAAAATTGGTTTGATCACAGAGCTCTGCTTGATGACAGATCGAATGACTTAGGGCTCCATAGCAGGGGCAGTCATCTGGTCATGAAGGAGTCTTAGGATGATAAATTTTCCTGGACAGCCAAACTTTAGTAAGATCTTCCATTGAGCCTCACACTTAACAGAGTCCAAGGCTTTGGTCAAATCAGTAAAGACCATATACGCATCGAGACTCGGGAAAGATTTTCTTGACAAGAGGGAGCAGTCAGTTCAGCAGAATATGAGCCGGGATCTTCCCAGTGATGAAGAGGAGAGCTATACCTTGATAGTTTCCACAGTCAGACTTATCTCTCTTTTAAAAAATGGAGACAAACTTGACATTCCTTAGATCAGTGGGAATTTCCTCAGTGCTCCAGACTTAGAGAAACTGTGTGTGGAGCTTGTTGGTCCTAGTTTCCCCACTAACTTTAAAGACTTCATCTGCTATGCCATCAGGGCAAGATGGTTTGTAGTTTTTCATCTGTCTTATTGCTCAGTGGACTTCCTCAGAGGTTGGTGGACTGGCAAGTGCTTTTCTTACTGTGGGATGAATTTGAAGATTTCATCAGTCACTGCTGAATCTTAGTTCAGGAGCTTTTGGTAGTGCTGCTTCCAGTGGTTTTTGATGGACTTGTTGTCTTTGAGGAGTGTACGCCCATCTGCAGGTGTGTGCCTAAAGACAGACCACAAAGCCAGTTTCAGAGTGCAGATGTTACAACTGGCCTTATCAGGAAAGCACAATACACAGGAGATGGCAAGGAGCATTGCCAGATGGTGAAGGAGAGAGATAAGAAGTGCACTAGTCCAGAGGACTGGAAAAGGGCCAATGTGGTCCCCATTTTCAAGAAGGGGAGGAAGGAAGACCCGGGCAACTATAGGCCAGTCAGTCTCACCTCCATCCTTGGCAAAGTCTTTGAAAAAATTATCAAGGCTCACATTTGCGAGAGCCCGGCAGGACAAATTATGCTGAGGGGAAACCAGGCGGGTTCATAGCAGGGCAGATCGTGCCTGACCAATCTAGTCTCTTTTTATGACCAGGTTACGAAACGCCTGGACACAGGAGGAGGGGTGGATGTCGTATACTTAGACTTCAGGAAGGCCTTCAATACGGTATCCCACCCCATACTGGTGAACAAGTTAAGAGGCTGTGACTTGGATGACTACACAGTCCAGTGGGTGGCAAATTGGCTAGAGGGTCGCACCCAGAGAGTCATGGTGGATGGGTTGGTTACGACCTGGAAGGGTGTGGGCAGTGCGGTCCCGCAGG
>NW_005842761.1:733341-750005 GCF_000455745.1 Alligator sinensis | reverse complement strand
TTTCCTGCCTATGCAGGGGGTCGGACTCGATGATCTATTGAGGTCCCTTCCGATCCTAGCATCTATGAATCTATGAATCTATCCCAGAACTGGACTATTCTCAAAGACCCCAGCTAACTGGCATCTTTCAAATCCACAAAAAACAATTTCTCAACAAAACACAGACATCTGCATAATCCCAATCAGAATTTTGGCTTCTTTTATGAAAAGAAGCCAAATATAAATCTTAGGTGTAAACAGAGGGAAATTTGGGAAAGACTTCAGCAAATTTGAGACCACCTGCTGCTACCTTTGTCTTCCCTCCTGCCTCGCCCTCAGTTGATGGAGGTAAGAATCTGTATTGTGCTGTTGCAGGTACCTCAACATGCTTAGACACAAGGGCTCATTCTTCTGTTTTGTGGTGTAAGGGAAACTACGGTCCTGCTACTAAGAAAGAAAAAATAAAGGCAACCTGCTCTCAGGCAGTAAGAGGAGGGCTAGCTGCAAAGTGATAGGCTGGTGAAGCCCTTTACATGAGAAGTAGCTTTTACTACAAATGTATGTGGTGCACCCTGGGGGGTTTTAAAAGTGGCCAGCGCTGCTGCCCAATCATGTCTACATATGACTCCACAGCCCAGAGGAGGGTGGAGCTTGACGCAAGGGGCCCACAGCCTGGGAAGAGGTAAGAAGCAGGGTCAAACACCTTGCCCAAGAAGGGCAGAAATAGGCCTGTAAAGAGCCCAGCAAGGGGTAGAGGTTGGGACCAGAGAGCCCCCGACCATGGAAGAGAAAAAAGCCCAAGGGGGCAAGACGAGGGTTGGAGCCTGAGGAGCCAGGCCCCATGCAGTCAGTGCAGGCCAAAGGGACCAGTCAGAGCAGTGGGAGTGTAAACCGGGAAGGTCGAGGCCCCAATAAGGGAGTAGAGACCTCAGGTGGCCTGGTGGGGTGGGGCAAGGTGCCACTTAAGTGATGAGTGGAAACAGCCGTGAGGCATGGGCACAGCTGTAGGGCAGGTTTAGAGGGTGTGATTATCCCATAAGGAAGTGGGTGCCCTTGTGGGGCACTTGTCGGGCCCGAGTGAGATCTGTGAGTCAAGAGGCCAAACGACAACTGGCTCTAAGGCCCTTGGGCTGCATCTCTTTCTCAATTCCCTTAATGAGGTCAAGGCATGGCAGGCGACAGCAAAGGGAGGCTGCCTTAGTGGGGCCAGCACGAGGTGTGATGATTGCCCCTGGGGCAATGGGCCTCTTACATTGGTTTGTAGACTTGTCTCATGTCTCTTTTTCTGACTTGGGAGGTAGTAATATCTTACCTCAGGATGTCAAAGATGTGGCTTGTGGGCTGGGTTTCATCTGTGGAGCCCCACCATCCGGCCCCCAGTGCTGCTTGTGTCGTATCAGGCCCACACTGGGCACAGCATGTGGCTGTAGCATGGGCCAGATCCCCTTCTCCCTGCCCCAGACTACCTGATCCGTGTCTGAGCAGGCAGCCAGAGTTGGAGAGGGCTGCCGCTTTGAATGAAGTGTGGACTCTGCGGAGTCTCTCCCATTTCCACCTGCGGGGACTGGAGGAGAGTGGGGCCCACCTTTCCTACTTGCAACACACTTGCTGTGCCAACCATGTAGTGCCCTGTGTCTGGACCCAGTAATCTTGGCTTGGCTAAAGCTTGTTGTCCATCCGGTAATAGGAGACACAGGGAAAATCCCTGTGTCCCTTGGGGGTTTGTTATGGTGGCTGATCACTGTCAGCACACCGGTGGGTCACACTCAGGAAGGTACTGAGGGTCCAGCTAGATTTAAAACCGACATCCAATAGGCCGAATTTACAGCTTGTTTGGCAACTGGCCAGCGATATTTAATAAGGAGAGAACGGGCTTCTTTGGAATGAGTTTGGAGAGCTTGAGGTCATGCAATGCAAAGCTAAAACCCCTCTCAGGGAGACTTTTCCTTGTCAGAGCTGCCCTCAAGTCAGCTTACTTCACTGTTATGGATCACCCTGCAAGTTTATTAATTCAGCAAGAAGCACAGAGTTAGAAATGTGCAGCTATCATGCACACAAGCTACACAACGTTTCCTCACTTTTGAAAAAGCATTGTGAGTCCATCAGACCACGCATCTGGCAACGTGGCCTTCACTGGCCCCACAATGAAATGAGCAGATTTACTGCTACTGATTCACATTTCAGCACCTAACAGCTCCACTAAGAACAAGAGAAAATATGCTCTCCCCGCCCCAGTCCCCTCACCCCTGCACAGTGGTGGAAGGGTCCCTGCCTGGCTGGCTTCTCAGGCTTTGCAGTACTGCCAATCCTTTGTCTGACCTCCAACATAGCACCACTGGTAGCTGTAATCATGCTTCCCACAGTAGTGGTGCGGAGCGCAGCAGTAATCCCAGTTCTGCTTATAGTCTGTGTAGCACCAGTAATAGCTTTGGTGATAGAGGCCACAAGGGAAGTCAGCACGACACTGGTGCCCTTTCACAGTCACAGATGAATACTGAGGTGAGCAAGTTGCTGTTCCCCCATCTCCTCGCGCACACTTATAATCTTTCATGCACTTCTCAGTACAGCAGTAATCCCAGTCTTTATTGGCTGAAATGTAACACCAGCTGTATGGTTTTTCGTTGTGCTTCCCACAGGCCTGCCCGAAGCAACGGTAGCCTTGTGCTGAAACGTCAGAGCCGGGAAGGTGTTTTTGTTTCTGGAAGGCGCACATTCTGCCTGAAGTGCCTGAAGTGTAAGCAAGTCCAGTGGCATCTGTAGCATGAGACAGCATACACGACAGGCTGTCCTGCTCGTACGCTTTCACAAACAGCTTGTGCCAATCTTTTGTGCTGTCGACCTCCTGAATAATCTCAATACTCCCCAGCTGCAGCTTGCCCTGATTCACATTTCTGCTCTTCATTACCTTGGTGGTCTCTTTGTCAAGGTTTTTCCTCTTGTCTGAAGGGAGGACCTGATGATACAAATTAAGTATCAAATCCCAGAAGGCACTGTACAAATCTTGTTTAATTGCTGATAAAACCTCCTGGGTTTTCTGGCTCTGGGCATTGCAGTCATCTGCCAGGACCCTGATGTTCTGAGTACTGTACATTTCCTGCAGCTTCTTGTTTAATTGCTTCACAGAGAAGAAGCGTAGCTTGGATTCCTCCTTGTTCTCTGCCAGGATGGCAAAGGAGAACTTGAGGTTGTTGTTGGCATTGTCACAGCAGACGGCTGTCCAGATATGGCTGGCCACTGCCACTCGGTTGTAGGTCCGTTGACGGTCCCATTCCTGGTCGTCCTTCTTGGGGATTTTCTCAGTGCCGGCAACAGCTCCCGTCACCAGGTATGCAGTTCCTCCTTCATTGAGGCAGTTCTGTTTTAACTTGTCTCTCAGGCTTTCCTCCAGCTTGCGCCAGTGCATCTGATTGAAGCAGTGGTTCATGGGAACAGTGTTGGTGAGGGTGAAGGTTGCTGTGCTACCACTGTCATACTGGAAGCTGTTTGGGTTCAGCTGTCCCCGGTCATAGTTGGTGTTTTCATAGTCCCTGCTGATGGCCTGAGCGGATTGCAGTTGTTCTAGGGTCAGTCCTGAGTATTCTTCTGTTCTCATCTCCGGGGACTTGTGTTCACCGAGCAGCTGATCCAACACAAAAAAGATGGGCTCAAAAATGCTCATGCCCAATGCAAAGCCCCTTCCCCATCATCGCAAAATTGGCCGAGTCATAGATGCACTTAGTCTCTCCCCAGCTGCAGTCTGACCGGACTTCCCCCAGAGTCAAATCCTTGCCCACCGGTCAGTTTTACTAGGCCTGCACCCTATGATAAAATGACCTCTCCTTGCCCTCACTCCCCCTGCCTGCATTATGAGGTCCCCATTCACAACCATCTTCTATACCTAGATAGAAAACCCTCCTCCCATCTTTCCTGGGATATCAGCTGCCCCCTTACTTTTCTTTTCCAACCCAATGGGATCTCACTGCATGGTACCCACCTCACTTAGAGTCACACCTCTGCCCCTTTCCCCTGATTTCAGCACCCTCCACATCTGCACGCCCTTCACTTTCACTCTCTCCCAGGTCCCAGCCCCACTGTCCCTTCCTCCCTCTTCCATCTTATGCTGTTACATCCCAGGTTCATCAGGTTCCCAAGCAGCTCTGCACCCCACAATGCCTGACCCAGTGTGCTGGGACTGACCTGTGGCTCCACGAACCATTTCTTCCTTCTCTGGGGCTGGTTTTCACATGATTTAACCGTCAGCATGTATGCAGACCAGCGCGGGGTGCGGCTTTCCTTATCGTACAGGGTGGCGTAGTGGTAAGCGTTGTCATACTTCTGGCAGATCTTTGCTGTGTGTTGGGTGTTGAACCCCTCTGGCTCAGCCTTTTTGTATAAATACTTTTGGCAGGAACTGAACGATCCCACCTTAGCCAGGGCCAGCCCAGCCCACAGGGAGACACAACCCAGCAGCACGGGCAGCCCCATGGCTCAGAGAGATGCAGGGCTGGTCCTTGTTTAGCTGCTATTTTTATAGACCCTGTGAAGTGTCCTACACGTGACATTTGAGGAAGGTGGAGTAACCTGCGAGCTTCCCTATAGAGCATTCTGAAATAAATGTGACACAGCAAGTCTTTAGCAGTAGAAAGTAAACAGGGTTTGAGTTTGAGAGCAGCTAGCTACTTTCCACCAGCTGTACAGTGCTGCCCTCCTCTCCCCTACAGGGTAGGAGTGACCAAACCTCAGTGCAGTGGGGAGCCAGCTCTCTCGTGATGTTAGGAAGGGGGGCAATACAGTACACAGGATGTTGCAGAGATCATGAGAAGCCTTTCCCCTCTGATATTTTGGTTCAGGGGGTCTGGAAGTGTGTAGCTGAGGGGAAAGCAGAGGGTGCATCCCATTTTATACGTAGCCTAATGGCCTGCCATTACTGCGCACCTCAAGTCCTAAAATATGGCAGGGGAGCCACTGACACATGTCCTGAAGACAGATCTCAAGAGTGGCCAGGGAGAGACCTGCCCCAGCAACCTTCACATCCTTGTTCCTGGGCTTGGTGTTCTTGTGTGAGAGGTCATGTGGGCAATGCCAGGAGCCGGCACCCCTGTCAGCTGTGGGAACTAGGCTGCTCATACTGGACCCAAATATAATTCTCCTGGAGGCAGCTCAGTAGCACTTAGGAAGCTAAACTTAGCTGCATTTGTGTTGTTTGGGCCACCTGTGCAGATTTTAGATCCTATCCCCCTGCAGGATTTGCTTTGCCCCCACGAGCACATGTACACTAGATCCAGTGTGGACACTTATGCTCTGTAATGATCCCCTCTCTGCAACAGTGAGACAGTGCGTCTTCACAGGAAAACTGAGGCTTCCATGGGGTTGGTGGCAGAGGAGAAACTCAGTCTCCTATTGCCAGAGTAAAGATCCTAACCACTGGGTCACCCTATTGGGTGGTGGGGTGGTGTTGGAGGGGGAAGATCCTTTTCCTCCTTCAGTATTAAAGAGGTGTTCCTTCTGACTTCTCCACATTTGGGATGTGCACAGATTGACATGCTTTCCCAGATGGAACAGGATCTCAACAGTGTAAGTGACCACAATGTGTCCCTTCTGGTCATGCTCAGAGGGACCAGTCTCATTGCAAGGACTAGGATCTAATAACATCAGAGTTGAGACAGTGAACTAGCACTTAGGGCATGGACAGATGTAATATCTGTAGTGCTTCAAATGCCTTAAAAGAACTAGAGAAAGTGACAGGACAGACGATGCCCAGCATTGTAGCAATACAAGTTGGACCAAACCACAAAAAAAAAAATCTTGCATAAAACACGCACAATTCTGATACACTTCAGGTGCAGGGTGTTCCTCCCTCCAGACCCCAGTAGGGAGCTGACCATTCTGCCAGCATCCTGTAGTGCTAGGCTTCCCAAGTTTCTTCCCCTCCTCTACTCTCCTCTCCTTCCCAAGACAGCCCCTCTCCAACTCACACCTAGCTCCACTACTGGGGGACTGCAGACCCTGCTTTGTATGTGATCTCACCTTTTTAAAACCCATGCTGTGGCTCCCATTTCCAGACGGACACCCCAGAAACTTCATTTCTCAAGTTCAGCAGTGACTCAAGCAGCCACTCCCCCATGCCCTGAATTGACTCCCCTCACAATGTCTTTGTCTGCAGAATGCTCCCCCAGCTGGAGGTCTGTGGAAGCCATGCCCCTTTTCTCCATCTGGGGCAAGGAGAGCACTTGGCAGTCCTCCCAGAAGAGCACTGGAGCCAGGCCGTGCATGAATGGAGGGTGGTAGAGATTGCAGCTCACAGGAACAAGGGTGCTGGCAGGTGGTTGGGAGACTCTTTCTCTGCAGCTAGTTGTCATCTGGCAAAACTCTGGGGCTCTACTACCAGAAAGGTCTCACGCCGGCCTCACAGGTCATGTGTATTTCCAGGCAAAAAACAACCATCTGGGTTTGGTAGTACTCCCTACCATCTGTGCCCTCCCAAAGGCACATTCAGCTGTTTCCCAGCAGGTGTTCACCCAGTAGTTAAAAACCTCTGTCCTGACATTCACATGTCTAGGTTAAGGCTTCATGAACCAAGGCAGCTTCAGACAGCCTGGGTCTTGTACCAGCAGAGTATATGAAAAGGGGAAAGTATGCCATTAGGGCAGGACTTCAACTGCTTGATGTGTATGTCTGTCTGCTTTCTTTATATATTTCATAGATTTCATAGACATTACGGCTGGATGGGACTTTGCAAGATCATCAGGTCCAGCCCCTAGCCAAGGGGCAGTGAATCAGCAGAGGTCAAGTAATCCCAGCAAGGTAAGCATTCAAGTGTTTCTTAAAAGTGTCCAGAGTAGGTGCTTGCATGACTTCTGGGGGGAGTTTATTCCAGGCTCTGGGGACTCAGACAGTAAAGAAGTTTTTCCTTATGTCCAATCTAAAACAGTCTTCCAGCAATTTGTGACCGTTAGAACTTGGGATCTTCCTTTGGGGATCTCTGTTGAACAGATGTTCTCCCAGTTCCTGATGCACCTCCTTTATATACTTATAGGCAGCCACTAAGTCCCCCCTGAGCCTGCACTTCTCCAGGCTGAAGAGTCCCATGCCTCTCAGCCTCTCCTCATAAGGCCTGCGCTCTTGTCCTCTAATCATGCATGTGGCTCTCCTCTGGACTCTCTCAAGCTTCTCCACATCCTTTCTAAAATGTAGATCCCAGAATTGGATGCAGTACTCCAGCTGTGGCCTCACCAAGGCCAAGTAAAGCAGGAGGATGACTTCTTGGGTCTTGCTTGAGATGCTTCAGTAAATGCAAGCCAGAGTTTTGTTTGCTTTGCCAGCTGTGGCATAGCATTGGTGGCTCCTGTTCATCTTGTGGTCAATCATGATCCCCAAGTTTCATTTGGTCATGGTGCTAGTGAGTGTAGCCCCACCAAGCCTATAAGTATGATGTGGGTTTTTTATCCTGAGCTGGAGCACCTTGCATTTCTCCATGTTGAATGTCATCAGGTTCTAATCTGCCCACCTTGTGAGCCTGTCCAGGTCAGCCTGAATTGCCAGCCTCTCCTCTAGTGTGACTATGCTTCCGCATAATTTGGTGTTGCCTGTGAATTTAGCCAGTCTGCTTTTGACATCTGAATCCAGATCATTAATAAATATATTAAATACTGGTCCAAGTACTGAGCTCTGGGGGATACCACTGGTCATCATTTGCCGTATTGATTCGGTTCCATCGACTATCGCACTCTGGGTCCAACCATGGAGCCAGTTCCCCAGCCATTGGACCATAAAGTTGTCGAGGCTGCAGTTCCCCTATTTTACTATGAGGAAATCATGGAAGACCAAGTCAAAGGCTTTTTCGAAGTCAAGATATATGATATTATCCTCTTTTCCTTTGTCCATGTGATGCTTCTTCAGGTACTTCAGCTCCTAAAGGTGAAATAGGATTTTGGCCAAAATGAAAGGGCTTGTCCTTGGTTTGCAATGGGCAGCTGAGTTAAGCTGAACAAGTGCTAAGCTCCCATAGTGCTTGCAAGCTCACAGTTGGAGCAGTGGTGAGATGTGCAGATCTGTGGCCTGCCAAAGGAAAGAAGTTGCCACATTTTGTTCCAGGGTTTGTTTGCTTTTTATCAGCCACTATGAAGATTAACAAGAGGATATTGCCCAAACCCCCAAGTGCAGGGGGGCTGGACCTGATGGTTTGTAACGTTCATTCCAGCCCCCAACAACTCTGAAACTCTGAAACTATGAGATGGGTACATGGACAATGGGGGAGGGAGGTGGGTGAAGAAATGGTGGTCACTTCCTGGGAACTGCAGAATAAATCAAGGATCAAGAAATAATTGAGCTGGGGTGGTGGGTGGTTGTTGACTGGACTGAGAGGGGAGGAGGAATGTGCAGCATGGTCTCTTTGTGTGGAGGTCAAAGGGTAGGAACTGGGACAAGGCAGGGCTCCCTGGGAAAGGACACAGCCCTGAACCTGGATGCCTGCATCAGCCGGCCTGTGCTTCATCCCACAGTGCTGTCCTTATGAGGCAGGGCAAGGAGGAGGGGAAAAGTGAGAGGCCATGATGCCTTCCTCTGGTTTGACTGAAATCATGAAAACCAAATGATGCTATTTTGAGGGAAGAGCAGGTAGGAAAGGAGTTTTCCTGGTGATAGACAGACAGACAGACGGAGGATCATACCAGGAAAGTAGCTGAGAGACAGGGGCGTGAGCAGAAGCAGGCCGGTTAATAGATGGTGCATGGGGTCAGAGGCAACACATAGAGTGTGCACACGGGTGCACGTGCACCCCCTGAGTGTGGTGGTGCACCCCCTACACTGCCGGTGGCATCTGCGGGTGATCAGCGATCCCCACTGGCTGCCGCCAACAACACTGGCGGTATCTGCAACCACCCCCCAAACAGCGCTGGCGGCGTCTGTGGGAGCTCCCACTTACCGCCGCCGCCCTCCTGCTGCCACCTGCCCCCCCAGCCGCCATGGGCACGCGTTGTTCATGCATGGGGTGTCTGGTAACGGAGGGTGCAGCTTTCCATACAGGTGCAAACTTCAATGGCAGAAGTGTCCTGTAGTGGCTTCCAGCCCCACAGAGAGCAGCATCCTCAGAAATGTTGCTTTGCCAAATGTTGCTTTTGCCCCCTGCTTCAAAGGTTTCTGCCCGGGCCCATTTCCCTTTCTCTGAGGGAGGGGGGAGAGGGGTGATGCATGGCTCCAATGCGGCTGGGCTAGGGTTGAACAGGAGTGACCTGTGCCATCTCCGTGGCTCATTTCCAGATCCCAGTGCCTGTGGGATATGGGTAAAATTCCTGCCTGACTAGCATCACTTTGTGGCACAGACAATCTGAGATGATCCTCTCGGGCCTTCAGAACCGGGGGAGTGTCCGGGGGGACTGCTCCTGCCCAACACATAGCCGCTCGTGTCAGGGGCCAGGTCAGAGCCCAATGGGAAAGGGTTGCAGCTCTCATCTGGGAGTCTGCCCTGGAGTGCAAGGCAATGCGCCTGCTTAGTCTTACCTAGATCACCAGCTTCTTACAGCAGGGTTAGTCCTGCAAGGTGCAGCTGTCCATTGTGGGTCCCTAATTCAGGGTGCTTGTACAGTGAGGTTAAAAGTAGTTGGTGATGGTAAAAGTAATTGAGGAGGTTAAAAATTGCTTTCACCCCCAACCTCCTCTCCCCTCCCCTCGCCCCTCTACCAAACACATACACACGAGCCCCCAACCATTGCTTAGTATCAAGCAAAACTCTGTCTCTGCCTGGAGATGCTTGAAGCAGCAATTTGGCCTTGATGTGGAAGCCACTGATGCGGACACAGTAGAGGAAAAGCAAAAGAAGGTGCCGCTGTAAACAATAAGAGGCACAACCACCTTGGAGACTTACCACACCTTCCACACAGAGTGGGAGCTCAGAGGAAGGAAAGCCTGATAGAAATGTTTGAGGACCATTTTGTTATAAAAAAAACCTTGTTTAAGAAAAGCCTGTGTCTCAGCTGTCAAAGCTCTAGAGTCAGTCCTGGAAGTACATCACGCTAAGAGACTGCCATGAAAGACAAGGCTGTCCTGGAATGAAAGTGTGTGTGTGTGTGTGTGTGTGTGTAGCTGAGGTTCATAGATGCTAAGGTCATAAGGGACCTCAACAGATCATCTAGTCCGACCCCCTGCCTGGCCAGGAAAGAGTACTGGGGTCAGATGACCACCTCCCTTGGAAGGGGCCAGCCGCCCCCAGCCAGATGCCTCTCCGGCCTTCTCTTGAAGACCCCCAAGGCAGAAGAGAGCGCCACCTCCCTTGGAAGCCCATTCCAAATTTTGGCCACCCTTACCGTGAAGAAGTTTTTCCTGATGATGTCTAGCCTAAATCTGCTCTCTGTCAGTTTGTGACCATTGTTCCTTGTTACCCCAGGAGGCGCCCTGGTGAACAGAGCATCTTCAGTTCCTTGCTGCACCCCCTAATGAATTTGTAGGCAGTTACGAGATCACCTCTCACCCTTCTCTTGCAGAGCCTGAAGAAGCCCAGGTCCCTTAGTCTCTCCTCACAGGGCTTGGCCTGCAAGCCCTTAACCATATGAGTGGCCCTCCTCTGGACCCTCTCAATGTTATCCACATCCTTCTTAAAGTACAGCACCCAGAACTAGATACAGTACTCCAACTGTGGTCTGACCAATGCTGCATAGAGGAGAAGCATCACCTCTTTGGTTCTCTTTGTCATGCATCTGCTGATGCATGATAAAGTGCAGTTAGCTTTGCTGATGATTTTGTCACACTGGCGACTCATGTTCATCTTGGAGTCCACTATGACTCTGAGATCCCTTTCTGCTTCTGTGCTGCTGAGAGGGCCATTTCCTAGCCAGTTGGTGTGCTGGATATTTTTACACCCTAGGTGCAGCACTCTGCATTTGCCCTTGTTGTACTGCATCTTATTGTGCTCTGCCCACTTACCCAACCTGTCCAGGTCTGCCTGCAATTGTTCCCTACCCTCTGAAGTGTGCACTTCCCCCCACAATTTAGTATCATCCACAAACTTGGACAGAGTACCCACATCCAAGTCACTGATGAAGACACTGAAGAGTACAGGTCCAAGGACCGAGCCCTGTGGGACCCCAATACCCACATCCTTCCAGGTCGATACTGACCCGTCTACTACCACTCTCTGGGTGTGACCCCTAAGCCAATGTGCCACCTACCTGACTGTGTAAGCATGTAAGTCACAGCTTCTTAATTTATTTATAAGAATGGGATGAAATACAGTATCGAAGGCCTTCCTAAAATCTAAGAAAATGACATCCACCTCTACTCCTGCTACACCAATTCCTTCACTTGCGTAATGTATACAATAACCGATGCAATAACTGATGATGGACCCAGCTTCGCCAAATCTCGAGGAACATGGCCCTGATCATCTTTGTCAGCGTAAGTGGGCAAGTGGGAGACCTGGAGAAAGCACAAGCAAGAATGGGCAACAAGGGAGGCCTCCTCATGCTTCCTGAGAAAGTAAGGCAATCAGGTTGTTAAGTCAGGTGTCTGTACCTGAATGCCTGGTGCCTGGGAGACAAACAGGAAGAATTGAAAGTCCTGGCATAATCAAGAATTTAGGATGTGACTGCAATAACAGACACTTGGTGGAGTCTTCATCTTTGCAGGTTTTTAAAACTTCACTCAACAAAGAACTGGCTGGAGAGATCTAGATGGGGATGGTCCTGCTTTGAGAAGGGAGTGGGACTAGATCACCTCCTGAAAGGGTGGCCATCACAGTGGACAGTCTGGTTGTCCTCTGTCCTCTATTGATACAAAACCAGATGCCTTTATTTCCTTGAAGAGAAAAATAGAGGATGTTAAGGCGTTGGGTTTTGTATCAATAGAGGACAGAGGACAGAGTAGCAGAAAACCAGAATGTCCTCTATGATGGCCACCCTAGCTCCTGAGGTCCCTTCCAACCCTAAGTTTCTATGATTCTATGTTTCTATGATACTCAGTGTCCACATGCTTAGCAATATCCAAGCCAGCTAGTCACTGCTCATGTGTCTGGCCCTGACTCAGTGGCAGATGGCCTGCAAGAGTTCCAGCGAAGGCCATTCTTCATGCTTCCCTATACAGCTTCATCCTCAGGCCCGTTGCCCTTGAGCAAGCAGCACTTTCAAGGAGATGCCCTTCATTTCAGGGTAGTTGCAAAAAGTTGTTCTAACGGTTGTTTATCAGCCGATCTGCAAAAGTGAAGTAAGCAAAGAGATACAGCCCCAAACGGGTGCATAGGGAAGGGATGAAGAAATGGTGGTCAGTTCCTGGAACCTGCAAAATGAAGCAGGGACCAATAAAGGATTGGCTGGTGCTAGACGGCTGTGGGGAGTCTTGACTGGATCAAAAGGGGAGAATCATAAATCAGCACTACCTTTTTGCACAGTGATCATAGGGAAGAAGTTGGATCAAGGCAGGGTCCTCTGGAAAAATACACAGCCCTGAACTTAGTGATGACTGCAACAGCCGGCCTGTGTACCAGGACCCGGACTAATCCCCAGGCCCTGCCTGCTGAAGAGCAGCAGCTGCAAGGTGAGCTGCAAGAGGACAGCAAGCATGGCCAAGTAGGCAAAGCCTCTCTGCTAGGCTTGGGAGCTGAGCTAATAGCTCACAGCATTGCAGCATGAGAGACTGGAGAGGCAGAAGATGGTGCAACCCCATTCTGACAGCTCTTCTTGGGATGGCAGGAAGCAGAGAGCAGAGGTCTGGTAGAAAAATGCCCACAAGGCTCTGCTATTCTCACTGTACTGTCTTTTCATAGATTTCATAGACATTAGGGCTGAAAGGGACCCCGCAAGGTCATCAGGTCCAGCCCCCCACCCAAGGGGCAGGAAGTCAGTTGGGGTTAGATCACCCAAGCAAGATAAGAATCCAGGCATTTCTTAAAGGTATCCAGAATAGGTGCTTTCAACACCTCTGGAGGGGTCTATTCCAAACTCTGGAGACTCAGAAGGTAAAGAAGTTTTTCCTTATGTCCAGTCTAAAATGATGTTCTAGCAGTTTGTGACCATTAGACCTTGTCTTCCCTTGGGGTGCCCTGGTGAACAGATGTTCTCCCAGTTCCTGATACACCCCCCTTATATACTTACTAGCAAATTGTCCATCAAGAATGATGGGGGGGAGGACAGAGCCCCGCATCCACCCTCCCTCCCACCTGCTGGTTTGGGTCTGGCCTTGCTTGACCTCCCCCCCCCATTACTCCGGGGCCAGCCCCACTCTACCCACCACCTCCCTCCACTGCTCTAGGTCCGGGCCTGCTCTACCCCACCCTCCTCCCCCTCAATACTCCAGGTCTGGCCCCACTCCACCCCCACTCATAGATTCATAGATTGTAAGGCTGGAAGGAACTTCAGAAGATCATCGGGTCCAGTCCCCTACACCAAGCAGGAAAGACAACTGGGATCAGGTGACCCCAGCAAGGTGACCATTCAGTCTCCTCTGGCTACAGCATCGCACTTCCGGCTCATGTTCATACTGTGGTTCTCTCCTGTGCTCTCCAGGGAACTGGCAGTCCTCCTGCATCTAAAAAGACAGACCTACAAAGGATGGAGGATGGGATCCACCTCCAAGTAGGAATACTCTGCACTGGTCTGGACCTGCAGGGAGCAAACCAGGAAAGCCAAGGCTGCCATGGAATTCCAACTGGCTACAAGTATCAAGGACAATAAAAAGTTCTTTTTTAGATATGTGGGGAGCCAGAGGAAAAGCAAGGGCAACATTGGACCCCTGCTAAACCAAAAAGGAGAACTGATGACCGACGCCCAGGAAAAAGCCAACTTGCTAAATGGGTACTTTGCGTCAGTCTTTCACAAGTCCCATGGGATGCCCCTGCCCATTACGGGACAGGGGCGCCTAAGTGAGGGCGGTTCCTTGCCCTCCATCAAGGCTGACCTTGTGAAGGAACAGCTTGAGAGGCTGGAAAACCTTCAAGTCAGCCGGCCCTGACAATTTACACCCCAGAGTACTCAAGGAGCTGGCTAGCATCATAGCTCATCCCCTGGCATGGATCTTCGAGAGCTCCTGGTGCTCTGGTGAAGTGCTCGATGATTGGAAGAAGGCCAATGTGGTGCCTATCTTCAAGAAAGGGAGGAAAGTGGATTCGGGAAACTACAGGCCCATCAGACTGACCTCTATCCTGGGGAAAGTCTTAGAAAATATCATCAAGGAGGCCATTCGTAGCGGACTGGCCGATGGCAACAGCCTGAGGGACAGCCAGCCCGAGTTTGTTGTGGGTAGGTCGTGTTTGACCAATCTCATTTAATTTTATGACCAGGTGACCTATCACCTGGACAAGGGGGAAGAGATTGATGTCATATATCTCAACTTTAAAAAAGCCTTCGATCTGGTATCCCATGATCACCTTTTGCCAAAACTGGCCAACTGCGGCCTTGGGTCCACCATGATCCGCTGGCTGGGAAATTGGCTCCATGGTCAGACCCAGAGGGTGGTGGTTGATGGAAGTAAATCATCATGGTGCCCTGTGACCAGTGTGGTCCCTCAAGGCTCTGTCCTTGGACCTATTTTGTTCAACCTCTTCATTAATGATGTGGACATTGGAGTCAGAGGTGGACTGGCCAAGTTCGTGGATGATACCAAACTTTGGGGTAAAGCATACACAACTGAGGACAGGGGGGTAATTCAGGCTGACCTTGACAGGCTCGCTAAATGGGCAGACGAGAACCTGATGGTGTTTAACACTGAAAAATGCAAGGTTCTCCACCTTGGGAGGAAAAATCTGCAGCATGTCTATAGGCTCGGCAGTGCTACGCTGACTAGCACTATGGACGAGAGGGACTTAGGGGTCAGAACTGACCACAAGATGAACATGAGCTTTCAATGTGATGCTGCAGCCAGTAATGTGAGCAAAACGCTGGCTTGCATCCATAGATGCTTCTCAAGCAAATCCCAGGATGTCATTCTCCCATTGTACTCAGCCTTGGTGAGGCCACAGCTGGAGTACTGCATCCAGTTTTGGGCTCCACAATTCAAAAAGGATGTGGAGAAGCTTGAGAGAGTTCAGAGGAGAGCCCACATATGATCAGAGGTCAGGAAAACAGACCTTATGATGAGAGGCTCAAAGCCATGGGACTTTTTATCCTGGAAAAGCGCAGGCTCAGGGGCGACCTGATGGCCACCAATAAGTTTATAAGGGGTATTCACCAGGACCTGGGGGAACGTTTGTTCAGCAGAGCACCCCAAGGTATTACAAGGTCAAGTGGTTATAAACTCCTGCAAGACTGTTTCAGACTGGACATAAGGAAGAACTTCTTTACTGTCCGAGCCCCCAAGGTCTGGAATGGCCTGCCGCCAGAGGTGGGTCAAGCACCTACTTTGAACGCCTTCAAGAGATGTTTAGATGTTTTTCTTGCTGGGATCCTATGACCCCAGCTGACTTCCTGCCCCTGGGGCAGGCAGCTGGACTCAATGATCTTCCGAGGTGCATTCCAGCCCCAATGTCTATGAAATCTATTATTACCCCCAGGTTTCTTTCAGTCATAGTGCTGGTCAGGTTGGCGTTGCCAAACCTAGAGGTGTGCAAGGGATTGTTCATCCCCAGGTGAAGCACTTTACATTTCTCGATGTCGAACTTCATCTAGTCCTGGTCTGCCCAACTTGCAAGCCTGTCTAGGTCCACCTGTATCTGCAGCCTATCTTCAAGCATAACCATGCTTCCCCGTAACTTGGTGTCGTCTGCAAACTTGGCTAGTGAGCTCTTCACTCCCACATCCAAATCATTGCTGAAGATATTGAATACCACTGGACCACTGGACCAAGCAACTCTGTTGGTCCTACCCCGCAGCCAGCTTCCTACCCACCTGACTGTTTTGCAGTTAAGCCCACAATCTTCCAATTTTCTCACAAGAACATCATGGGATACCGGATCAAAAGCTTTTGGAAAGTTGATGCATATAATGTCAATCTCCTCTCTCTTATCCAGGTGGTGAGTCACCTGATCGTAAAAGGAGATGAGGTTGGTAAGACAAGACCTGCCTGCGATGAAGCCATGCTGGCTGTTGTTCAGAATCCTACCGTCTGCAAGCTTATCACACACAGACTTCTTAATAATTTTTTCCAGGATTTTCCCTGGGGTAAAAGTTAGGCTAATTGGCCTATTGTTACCTGGGTCCTCCCTCCTCCCCTTCTTGAAGATGGGCACAACATTGGCCTTCTTCCAGTCCTTGGGGACCTCCCTGGAGTGCCATAAATTTTGGAAGAGATTCGCCAAGTGTTCCATGATTACTTCGGCCAGCTCCTTCAGGACTCTCGGATGAAGTTCATCCGGTCCTCTTGACTTATATACATCCACTTTCTTTAACTGACCACACAACAGTTCTACAGCAATAGTAGGAAGGCAGTCATTTGAACCCTGTTCATTCTGTACCCTAGCTGGTATGATTTTCCTCTTGGCCCGGTGAAAGACTGAAGCAAAGTAGTTATTCAGGAGTTCAGTTTTCTCCTGAGTGACAGGGACTAGTTGTCCTGAGTTGTTAAGCAGTGGCCCCACACTCCCATTTGTTTTCCTCCTGTTCCCAATGTACCTAAAGAAGGACTTTTTGTTGTCCTTGATTCCTGTTGATTGTGGCAGAAATGCCCCCGTCGGTGCCCCTCTCCAGAGATCTGTCTCAGCCAGCCTGGGAGGCTGCTGTTGAATCCCCCACAGCGGGGATCTCCCACCTTGTCTGCAGACAAAAGCCTGGCGCCTGGGAGGCGATGCT
>NW_005842761.1:725095-732703 GCF_000455745.1 Alligator sinensis | reverse complement strand
GGGAAGGGGTCGGCCGGACGGGAGGCACCCCAGGGAGGCACTCGGAGCCTGGAAGGTGGTCGGGCACAGGGAGGTGGGCGGCTCAACGCAGGAGCGCCCCCTACTGGCCCGCCACATTGATAATTTTAGTTCAGTCGCCACCTTAGCTTTTCTAATCTTATCCCTACGAGTGTGGGCCATTGCTATAGAGTCCTCCTTGGGGGCTGTCCCTAGCCCCCATTGTCTGTATGTCTCTTTCTTCTTTCCTAAGAGGACCATGATTTTTGTTTAGCCAAGAGGGCTTCCCAGCCATTTTGCTACATTTCCTCTGCATGGGAATGGACCCCCTTTGTGTTTCAAGGATCGTGACCTTTAGAAACAACCACTCTTCATGCACTCCTTTCACCTTCGGTCCCTGGTGACCTGAGCTTGTTCAAGTTTGCATTTTTGAAGTCTAAAACTTCAAGCCTGCTATCCAATTTGTCTGCCATGCGATGGACCATGAACAAAATGGTTTCATGGTCACTATCACTCAGGCTGTCCTCTGTGTTTAAGTCAGTCACCAGATCATCTCCTTTGGCCAGGACCAGCTCTAGAAGAGTGTTACCTCTGGATGGCCCATGCACCTTCTGAGTCAGAAAAAGCTCTTCAATGCAGGTCAGGAAGGAACGCGACCGATCCAACTTGGCCAAGTGTTCCTCCCAAGAGATGTTTGGATAATTGAAGTCGCCCATGATGACCATGTCCCGTGTACATGCAGCCTCTGTTAGTTCTCAGGCGAACTCTAGATCAAGTTCCTCACCCTGGTTTGGTGGTCTGTAGTATACACTTACAGTTAGATCTCTCTCACCATGCCACCCCACCCTGCAGCTTGATCCAGAGGGTTTCAAGCCAGAGGGATGTCAGCCTCCAAGGAGGTGTACTGCTCCTTCACATAGAGAGCTACACCTTCAGCTTTTTTTCCCTACTTGGTCCCTTCTGCGCAGGGCATAGCCCTCTATGGCTATGCTCCAATCATGTGAGGAGTCCCACCAGGTCTCCATAATCCCTACTAGATCAAAATGGCCACTGGAGAGCAGGAGGGATAGTTCCTCCTGCTTGTTCCCCATGCTCCTGGCATGTACAGGCACCTGAGTCCCCCTACTGAGGTCCTCAACTTCCTGTCATGCTGAAGGAGAACTATTCCCTCAGCTCCCATGAGAGTGGCCCTCCTGGTGTCCCTATCTATGGAGTTTCCTTGTATGTCGGTCCCCAGGCATGCTCCAGTCAGTGTTACCCTGTTCCCCCAGCAATCTTAGTTTAAAGCCCTATCTAGACACTCAGCCATCATGGCCAAGAACAGGGACTTACCTCTTCACATGAGGTGGATGCTGTCTTTTTCCAGGAGTCCTCTCTCCCTGAAGTGCGCGCTGTGGTCGAGAAAATCGAAGTCCTCTCAGTGGCATCATTGTCGGAGACTTCTGTTCACTTCTTTGATGCATCCTTTCCTCCTAGGACCATGGCCTGCAACAGGAAGCACAGAGAAAAAGACTTGAACCCAGCCCCCAGAGCCCTGTAGTCACTCGTGAGCCGGCCAGAATTGCTCCAAGCCATGTAATTCATGCTCACGTGGATGAGGAACATTGGGTAGTGGTCAGAGGGCCGGATGAGTTTAGGAATCCTCTCTGCAACAATCTGGGTATGGGCCCATGGAAGCACCAGACTTCACAGGCCAGGGGGTCAGGACAGCAGATCACTCCCTCTCTCCCTCTCAGGAGGGATTCACCCAGAATGGCCACCCTGCATCTCTTCTTAGGGGTGGCAGTTAGCTGCCCCCCCTCATCCAGAGTCAGTGCTTCAACTGATGGCTCTGCTGGTGGTGTGAGAGGTGCATACCTGTTGATCAGTTCCAAGGGAGAAGTGACCCTGGTACTGAGTGTTTTGGGACCCAAGATGACCATCTTCCAAGCATCCCCTGAGTGTGGCTCCTGGTTGATCTTCCTGTTGTCCATCTTCACATAGTCAGACATCCATGCTCTTCTCTCTTCATTCTTCAGGAGAAGAGCTTGACTGTAGTAATCATCCATCTCCTGCTCATGGGTCCTGATGGCACAAAGTCTGCCTACCTGGGCCTGGAGCTCAGTCACCTGGGACTCCAAGGACCTCACTAAGGCGCATACACCACAGGTGGGGGTGACCTTGCTCCTATTCCCAGTTGCTGGCAGCTGTGCCAGACAGCCCTCGCAGCCTGGATCCAGGGGCTGCATCTGGGTTCCGTCTCAGTGGAGGCCTCAGTGATGAAAGGGAAGGGAGCACCAGCTGGAGCCGAGGTGGGAAGCCACGGGGTGTGACATGTCCCCACCACTGTATGGTAATAGTCTATGCTACTACCCATGAGCTGGCCAAGGAACTGGCCTGCGAACTGCCTGCAAACTCTCCTGTTTGCAGTCGCTGTTCACTGGCTACCTGGACACAGACTCCCTAGTTGCAGCCCCCTTCTTAGGGCTTCTGCCAGGCCCAGGCAGCAATCGCTCAGCAATCGCTCACTCAATCAGCAACCCATCAACAATCAGCAATCACTCAGCAGTCAGCAATCACTCCCAGCTTCTCAGAGCACACGCCCCAAACACACACAGCCCACCAAACAAACCCTCAGCAAAACCAAAGGCACAGGCAGCTGGATCACTTACTTATCCTGGGCAGGATCTGGTGCCTGGCTTCTCTCCTTCCTCCAGCAGCTGCCTGCAAACTACAATTCTAATATAATAAAGGGCTTAGTCTGTTTCTGTGTGTCTGTCTGTCCATAACACTTTGGGCAAGTGCGCGTGCGCCGCCAGGAGGGTCGGCGGCGATTGGCTCCATAGGCAGGGAGGCGGTTGGAAGCCCCGCTGCTCCGGAGGCGGAGGTGGAGGCGGAGGCGAGCAGGGGGAGGGAGCCACTGCTGCTGCCTCAGGCAGGGGGTGGAAGAGGAGGCAAAGGCGGAGGCAGGTTGTGGGGAGGGAGCTGCAGTCGCTGCCACCACCCCCACCACCTCAGCCACAGGGTGGGAGCTGCTGCCACCACCACTACTGCTGCTGCTGCCGCCCCAGGCAAGGAGGCAGAGGGGAGATGGAGGTGGAGGCTGCTGGGGTACTTTGTGGTGGCAGTGAACACGCCCAGGCCACCCGGGCAATGGGGCTTCCCCCCACCTCCCTGCCTGAGGGTAAAGGGGGGAATCACAAAGGCGGCGCCCCCCTGCCCGCCCTCCTGCCTGTGCCAGAACAGCCAGCTGGGAGGGGGAGGTGACAGGCAGGCAGGCAGGGAGGGCAGCAGGGAGGGACAGGGAGGCAGCCGGACGCGGGCCAGGTGGACGCGGAACGGGGGGACCAGACCCAGAGCAGCGGGGAGGGTGGGTGAAGTGGGCCTGGACCTGGAGCAGCAGGGTTGGGGCCAGACCCGCAGCAGTGGTGTGGGGGTGGGGAGTGGGGCTGGACCCAGCGCGGTGGGGAGTGGGGGAGGATGGAGCAGGTCCGGACCCAGAGCAGTAGAGCAGGAGGGGGTGGAGCAGGGCCAGACCTGGAGTAGGAGGGAGGGTTGGAGCAGGGCTGGATGCGGAGAAACGGGAGGGGAGGGGAGAGGTGGGGAGGAGCGGGACCCGGACATGGGTCTCTGTCCCCTTACGTCCCCTCCATCATTCTTGATGGGCAATTTACTAGTAGGTTCATATGCCCCATTTCCAAGCTGATGCCCAGGGCCCACACCGTAGTTTTGAACTTATCATAGATTCATAGATTCATAGATGCTCGGGTCGGAAGGGACCTCAACAGATCATTGAGTCCTGCCCCCTGTCCATGGCAGGAAAGAGCGCCGGGGTCAGACGACCCCAGCCAGATGCCTCTCCAGCCTGCTCTTGAAGACCCCCAAGGTAGGGGAGAGCACCACCTCCCTTGGAAGCTCATTTCAAGTTTTGGATAGCTTTACTGTGAAGAAGTTTTTCCTGGTGTCTAGCCTAAATCTGCTCTCTGTCACTTTGTGACCATTGTTCCTCGTTACCCCAAGAGGCGCCCTGGTGAACAGAGCATCTCCGATCCCTTGCACCCCCCTAATAAATTTGTAAGCAGACACAAGATCACTTCTCAGCCTTCTCTTGCGGAGGCTGAAGAGGTCCAAGTCCCTTAGTCTGTCCTCATAGGGTTTGGCCTGCAAACCCTTAACCATATGAGTGGCCCTCCTCTGGACCCTCTCAAGGTTATTCACATCCTTCTTAAAGTACGGCGCCCAAAACTGGACACAGTACTCCATCTGCAGTCTGACCAATGCCGTATAGAGGGGAAGTATCACCTCCTTGGTTCTCTTTGTCATGCACCTGCTAATGCATTATAAAGTGTGGTTAGCTTTGCTGATGATTTTGTCACACTGATGACTCATGTTCATCTCCCCAGGGAAAGCTCAGCACCCAAGGGTCTGTGCCACACAGCAAGTCCAGCTCCCTGGAAGTCCTTTTGAAGCCTCTGGGGAATTGTGGCCATGAAGCCTGTTGGGCTCCCCACTCAGCAGGCCCCAGCTGTGGAGCAGTACAGCAGCCATAGCTCAGGCACATTTTAAGAGGCTTTAGCTATGTGGGACCTGCATGTTTGTATAGTGCTCATGCACTCCAAATGGGGAAAACATGCCATTAGGGCAGGGCTTGAAGTACTTCATGTGTACATGTGTCTGCTTTCTTCAACCCCTAAAGGTGAAATAGGCTTTGTACCAAAATGAAAGGGCTTGTCCTTAGTTTGCAGCTGGATTAATCTAAACAAGTACTAAATACTGAACTTCCATAGTGCTTGAAAGCTCACAGTTGGAGCAGTGGTGAGCTGTGCAGAGCTCTGGCCTGCCAAAAGAAAAGGAGTTCCCAAATTTTGTTCTAGGGTTTTTTTTAATCAGCCACTCTGCAGAACGGAGATAAACAAGAGGATATTGCCCAAGTGGGTGCATGGGCATTTAGGGGGTGAAGAAATGATGGTCATTTCCTGGGAACTGCAGAATGAAACAAGGATCAAGAAATACTTGAGTTGGACATTGGGGGTGTGGCTGTGGTGATGGCTGAGTGTATTGAAAGGGAAGGAGGAATGTGCAGCATTGTCTGTTTGTGCAGAGGTCAAAGGGTAGAAACTGGGGCAAGGCAGGGCTCCCTGGGAAAGGACACAGCCCTGAACCTGGGGATACCTGAAACAGCCAGCCAGTGCCCCATCCCACAGTGCTGTCCTTATGAGGCAGGGCAGGGAGAAGGGGAAAGTGGAGGTTGAGGGAGGGTTGGGACCTGGGCAGGGAGAGGCCATGTTCCTTGCTTTGGTTTGACTGAAATCCTAAGAACAAACTGGTGCTATATTGTGGTTGGAGCAGATCAGAGAGGAAAGGAGTTTTCCTAATGATAGACAGACAGAGGAACATGCCAGGAGACTGGCTGAGAGACAGGGGCAGACTGGTTAATAGCCCACAGTGTGTCTGGGGATAGACGTTGTAGCTTTCCATATGGGCGCAGACCTGAATGGGAGAAAGGTCCTGCCCCTCAGAGACCAGCATCCTCAAAAATGTTGCTTTGCCAGAGGGAACTGCCCCTTGCTGCAAAGGTTTCTGCCCCTGCAAAGGATTCTGTCCCTTGCTGTAAATGTTTCTGCCCAAGCCCATTTCCCTTTCTTTGTGGGAGGAGGTGGGAAAGGGGTGGGGGAGGGGTGTTGTGTGGCTCCTAGGAGGCTGGGCTAGGGTTGAACCTGGTTTACTTTCAGATTCCAGTGCCTGTGGGATGGTGCGACTGCCCAGTCTGAGTCCCTGATTTGGGATGGGTTCTTGTACAGTGACTGACTCGTAAAGTGAAAAGTAGCTTCCTTTGCTGCCACCCCCCTCCAACCACACACATGCACATGCATAGACACACATGCTGCTTAGAACCAAGGGAAACACTGACTCTGCCTGGAAAACCTTCAAGCAGCAAATTGGCCTTAATGTGGAGGCCACCAGGGCAGACACACACGTGGCACCTGGAAGTCTCCACAATCCAGGGGTGCATGGGAGGAGGGGGAGTGCAGCTCCCCCTCTGGGGGTCCAGGCCCCCCTACCTGTGTTGTGGGAGGAGGCTGCTGCTGCTGCAGGCTGCCTGCTGCACCCGGAGCACAGGTGGGGGAGAGAAATGGGCTCCCAGGGCCTCCACCGAGATGTGCCCAGCGGCAGGAGCACCCCATCCCCCAAACATGCCTCTGGACCACAAAGAGTCCCAGACCTGGCCAGGCCAGGCTGGGGCCCGATCCCACTTCTGTGCCTCTGCTGCACTGAACGTCAGGCCCTGGCCTAGGTGGGTCTGTAAGTCTCCATGGTCCAGGGGCTTGTAGAGGATCTCCTGCCACTGGGTGCAGCCCAGTGGAGGCCCCAGGGGCCTGTGCCCTCTTCCCCACCTGTGCTCTGGTCAACTCCTGCTCTGACTTGACTTGAAGCTACAGACTAAAGAGAAACACAAATAAAAAGCCTGGACGAAGGAAGAGAGCAAATGTGAGTATCACACGGGGCCTGCAAGACATGCTAATCAGGGTTCAGATGAAAGCGTTCCAAAGTGGAACACTTTCATTGACTTCTGTCAGTCCCTGCATGGGATTGGGGCTGGGCCGATGCATCTCATCCCCACCCCCAGTGCTGTCTGCAGGATGAAGGCGGAGATGTGGAATTTAGATCCATTTCCATCCATCTGACCAGGCTTGTCATTCTGGGCACGCTCGGAAGGGATGTGCTACAGTTATTGCCTTGATTTCCCCTCTCTCCTGCACTGCTCCAGCCTCTTCCACCCAGGGCAGTTTCAAAATGTCTCTAAAAATGTAGGTGGAAAAAGACCACAACTAACAACTGTTGGAGGTGCCCAATAGTATGGACATTGCATGGAATAGCGATTTCCCTGGGTTCCCTCACCCTGTGAAGATCCTTCAGCCATGGCCTTTCCATGTATCTGGCTCCTTTCCCTCCCCACAGTTGGAAAGGGCTGCCGCTTTGGATGAAGTGTGGACTCTGGGGAGTCTCCCATTTCCACCTGCTGGGGCTGGAGGAGTGTGGGGCTCATGTTTCCCACCTGCAGCACACTTGCTGTGCCATCCATTCAGTTCCCTGTGTCTTGGCCCAGTAATTTCTATTTGGCTAAAGCTTGTTATCCATAAGGGAAGCCAGTCTGGAGCAGAAAACATTCACAGGGGACAATCCCTGTGTCCCTTGGGGGTTTGTCATGGTGACTGGTCACTGTCAGTATGACAGTGGGTCACACTCACGAACGTACTGAGGTTCCAGCTGCATTTTAAAGCTGACACCCAACAGGCTGAGCTTACAGCTCGTTTGTCAACTGGCCACAGAGGTATTTAATACAGAGAGAACGGGCTTCTTTGGGATGAGTTTGTAGAGCTTGAGCTCATGCATTGCAAGGCTAACATCCCTCTCAGGATGACTTTTCCTTGGGAGAGCTGTCCTCAAATCAGGTTACTTCACTGTTCTTTATCACTCTGCAAGTTTATTAATTCAGCAAGAAGTACAGAGTTAAAAATGTTGCTGGTGTTATGCACACAAGCTACACAACTTTTCCTCACTTATAGAACAGCATTTAAATGTGGCAAGTGCAGTGAGAAGCTGGGGGGGGGGGGGGGGTTTGGCTGCCAA
>NW_005842761.1:703172-725041 GCF_000455745.1 Alligator sinensis | reverse complement strand
GGGGGGGGGGGGGGGGTGGATTTGCTACACATCTTATTCTAGGGCATCAGTCAGATCATGCATCTGGCAAGGTGACCTTCATTAGGCCCTGCAATGAAATGTGCGCTTTTATTGCCACTGAGCCAGATTTCAGTACCTAACACCTTCACTAAGAACAATAAAGAATATCCTCTCCGCCTGCCCAACTCAGCTCACCCTACCTACCCTGAGCACAAGGGGTGATGCAGCAACCACAGCCCTTTGAAAGACCTGGAACTAGAAAAGGAGATGGCTGGTAGTTGCTCTTGCAGCCACACCCTGCGCTCACTCTCAGACTCCATCTCCAATCACGTCCGCAGCCACATGGAGGTGGAGGGTCCCTGCCTGGGGGGCATCTCAAGGGACGCAGTACTTCCACGTCCACCTCCAGCCTCCAACATAGCACCACTGGTAGCTGTAACCATGGTGCCCGCAGTAGTGATGTGGAGAGCAGCAGTAATTCCAGTTCTGCCGATAGTCTGTGTAGCACCAGAAATAACGTTCCCCGTAGAGGCCACAGGGAAAGTCAGCCCGACATAGCTGCCCTGTTACAGTCACAGTTGAGTACTGAGGTGAGCAGTACGCTGTTCCCCCATCCCCTCGTGCACACTCATATTGAGACGTACACTTCTCAGTGCAGCAGTAATCCCAGTAATTCCAGTAATAGCTCTTAGAAGTGTAACACCAACTGTAGGCAGTTCCCTTATGTTTCCCACAGGCATGACCAATGCAGTGCCACCCCCAGGCTGTAACATCAGAGTCCAGCTGGTGTTTCTGCTCCTGCAGGATACAAACTTTTCTTGAAGTGCCTGGGGTCTGGGCCAGCCCAGAGGCAGAAGGAGCAGATGAGAGAACACATGCCAGGTTGTCCTGGTTGTACATCGCAGTAAACTTCCTTTGCCAGGCTTCTGAGCTGGACACTTCTACAAAGGCCCTGACTGCTGTGAACCGCACCTCGCACAGATCCCCATTCCGGCTCTTCATCATTCCTGCTCTTCATCACCCAGTTGGTCCTTTTGTCCAGTTTCTGCCTTTCCTCTGGAGGGAGGAACTGGAAATAAGAGTCCAGCACCCGGTCCCGGAAAGCGATGTACACAGAGGCCCTTAGAGCGGACAAAGCCTCCTGGCTTCTCTGGCTCCCACCACTGCAATTGTCTGCGAAGATCCTGAGTCTCTGAAGAGTCTGGTTCAACACCAGCAGCTCCCCATTTAATTGTGTCACAGGGAGGATTTGCAGCCGGGATTCCTCTTTGTTCTCAGCCAGGAAGGCAAGGGAGAATTTGTGGTCGGTGTTGCGGTTGTCACAGCATGCGGCCATCCAAACATAGCTGGGCACTGATACCCGGTGGCACAGCTGTGCCTGGTCCCTTTCCTGGTCCTCACCCCCTCTGGAAATCATCTCCCTACTGGGACCAGAGCCTGTCACCAGGTAGGCAACTCCACCCAGGCTGAGGCAGCTCTTGGCCAGCTCTGCCTGGAATAGGTGCTGCAGCTTGTGCCAGCGGCTCCGGAGGAAGCAGGGCTTCATGGGGATGGTGTTGGTGAGGGTGAAAATTGCCGTGTGGTTGCTGTTGCACTGGAGGCCATTTGGGTTGAGGGGTCCTGGGTCATAGGAGGTGTCCTCATAGTCCTCGCTGACAGCCTGGCTGAATCTCAGATCCTCTGGGGTCAGGCCTGACTCTGCCTCTGTTGTCATGTCTGGGCCCTTGTCTGCACCAAAGAGCTGGGGGAGCAAAAAGGCAGAGTGACTTGTCCTTCTCAGGAATTCCCATGCTGGGGACATGGCCCCTTCTCCGCCCTGAATACACACAGCCAGACCCTGGGATGCCCCTTCACCTCCCTGCCTCTAGCATGTGCATTCCCCCTTTCTTCCAGGAATCCTCTCCCTCCCTCTTCCTGAACCCTCCATCTCCCTCCCTTGGAGTCAAACCCTTCTTCTCCAACAACCTCCCCTCAATGTCTTCATCATGTTGGGGAGCAGCATGGGGTATTCTGCCATGCTCTCCACTTTGTCCAGCTGGAGAACAGCCCACATCCCCCCTGTTTCTTCTGGGCCTCAGCTCCTAAGCTCAGCCTGTGCCTCCCTTCCCCGAGGTCTCCCACCCTGTCCCCCATTATCCCCCTGCTTCTGCCTTGCCAGGATCTGAACCCCTTTTCACACCTCCCCACATGCCTACCACATTCACTTTCTCTCTGGATACCTGTCTTTAATGTCCCTTCCCCTGTCCTCCCATCTCTCTCCCTCAAACCCATGCTTATCAGGTCCCTGAGCTGCTCATAATCCGACACAGTGACTGGCCCAGTTCTCCGGGACTGACCTGTGGCTCTATGAACCATCTGCTCCTTCTCTGGGGCTGCCCTTCACAGGCCGTCTCGTTCAGCGTGTATGCAGACCAACGTGGGATGCGGTGGTCCCTGTCATACAGGGTGGCATAGTGGTACGTGCCATTGTATCTCTGGCAGATCTTTGCTGTGCGTTGGGTGTTGAACCCCTCTGGCTCAACTCCTTTGTAGAAATACTGCTGGCACCGACTGAATGATCCCACTTCAGCCAGCACCAGCCCAGCCCATAGGGAGACACAGCCTAGTAGTGTGGGTAGCCCCATGGCTTGCAGAGATGGTGGGTCTAGTCTCTGCTTAGCTGCTCTGTGTATGGACCCTGGGAGGTGTCTGGTTATACAAGAGTATTGTGGAAGGTGGGGCAACTTAGAAGTTTCCTGTCAGGGCTCTCAGAAAAACAAAAACGAGCTGTGCCAAGACCTTATCAGTGTTTTCCAGACCTAGCTCAAGGCCCCAGGACTATTGGAGCATTGGCCAAACAACTATGGAAACAGGTGTGGCTTTGGAAAAAAGCCAGCTGGGTCTTTCCTGCTGCACACTGCTTTCTTCCCAGCCTGGGAATATGGGATTAACTTTAACTCCCAGGAATTTTCTTCACTCCATGGGCTGGGAACAGGAAGGCAGTACAGCCCTCAAGTCTGAGAAACATCTGCTACATGGGTTGTTGGGTGCCTGAGCTGGGACAATGTGGTAGGGGTGGTCTGGTGGGTGCAGTGTGATGGGGTGCCTGTCTGAGTGGGAAGGAAAACTGTTGACTGTGCAGGAATCCAAGGGGGGGGGGGGGCACAGCAAGAAGGGATTCTAGGGAGGGAGTGTCTGGCTGGGGCGGGACAGACCCAGTGTGAGGGTTCAGCTGGAACACAGGCAGCCGGGCCTGTGGGTAGACCCTGAATCATTGAATCATAGAAAATGAGGGTAGGAAGGGACCTCAGGGGGTCATCTAGTCCAACCTCCTGCTCAAAGCAGGACTATCCCCAGCTAGACCATCCCAGCCAAAGCTTTGCCTAGCCAAGTCTTAAAAACCTTCAAGGATGGAGCTTCTACCACCTCTCTGGGTAACCTGTTCCAGTGTTTTACTACCCTCCTAGTGCGAAAAATCTTCCTCATAACTAAACTAAGCCTCCCTTGCTGCAATTTGAGACCATTGATCCTTGTTGTGTCATCTGCCACCACTGAGAACAGTCCAGCTCCATCCTCTTTTGAACCCCCTTCAGGTAGTTGAAGCCTGCTATTAAGTCCCCTTTCAGTCTCCTCTTCTCTAGACTAAATAGCCCAGTTCCCTCAACCTCTACTCAGAAGTCATGTCCCCCAGCCCCCTCACCATTTTTGTCACCCTCCGCTGGACTCTCTCCAATTTGTCCACATCCTGTCCACATCTGTAGTGGGGGGGCCCCAAAACTGAACACAGTACTCCAGATGTGGCCTCACCAGTGCTGAATACAGGGAAATATCACTTCCCTTGACCTACTGGCAACACTCCTAGCAATGCAGACCAGGATGCCATTAGCCTTCTTGGCAACAAGGGCACACTAATGATTCATATTCAGCTTACTGTCCACTGTAACCCCAGGTCCTTTTCTGCAGAGCTGCCGCCCAGCCAGTCAGCCCCCAGCCTGCACCAGTGCATGGGATGGTTCTGTCCTAAGTGCGGGACTTTGCACTTGGCTAGTTGAACCTCATGAGATTTTTTTTGCCCCAATCCTCCGAATTGTCTGGGTCACTCCAAATCCTAACTCTGCCCTCCAGCATATCTACTACTTTCCCCAGCTTGGTGTCATCTGCAAACTTGCTGAGGGTGCGCTCTATGCCATCTTCCAGGTCGTTGATGAAGACACTGAACAAAACCGGCCTCAGGACCTACCCCTGGGGCGCTCCAGTTGATACTGGCTGCTAACTAGACATTGAGCCATTGATTACTACCCTCTGAACTGGATGTTCCAGCCAGTTTTCTATCAACCTCACAGTCCATTCATCCAGCCTGTACTTCCTGAGCTTGCCTGCAAGAATGTTGTGGAAGAACGTACCAAAGCGTTGCTAAAATCAAGATACACCACATCCACCAGTCTCCCCACATCCACAGAGCCAGTCATCTCATTATAGAAGGCAGTCAGGGTGGTCAGGCATGACTCGCCTCTGGTGAATCCATGCTGACTGTTTCTAATCACCTTCTTCTCCTCCAAGTGCTTAGAAATGGATTCCTTGAAGATCTGCTCCATGATTTTTCCAGGGACTGAGGTGAGGCTGGCTGGTCTGTAGTTTCCTGGATCCTCCTTTTTCCCTTTCTTAAATATAGGTGTTATGTTGCCCTTTTCCAATCATCCAGGACCTCTCCTGATCACTATGAGTTTTCAAAGATGATGGCCAGTGGGTCTTCAATCACATCAGCCAACTCCCTCAGCACCCTCAGGGGCGTGCCATCCAGCCCCATGGATGTGTACACGTCCAGCTTTTCAAAGTAGGGCAACCATGAGATTGCAACCATGATGTCAGTTACATGGTGTACAGGTAGCAAGGGCATCAGACTGGTGTCTGGCTCAGCGGGAGCAGAGAACATGGGGCCTGGTCCCAAGACAAGACAAGAGGGACATCCAAGAGACATAGTCCAGGATGCAAGCCAAGATCAGAAGCCAAGAGAACCAGACAGCAGGTGCTGAGCTCCAGGAAGATTCAAGAGCAGGGTTGGGGAAAGCTAAAGCTACATCAGGAACCAGGAGTACCAGAGAGAGCAGTGAACATAAGGCTTGCCGGAGCAGACTAAGGCTGTTGTCAAGGTGTGCCTACAACCTGATGCTGTAGGTGTGCTTAAAAGGGCTGAGTGGTGCTCTCAGCATCCAGTCCAGTTACAGAAAACTGGGAAAGTTGCATGAGCCCAGGATCAAGGTCAAGTGTGGAAGCTCAAGAGCTCTTCCTGGCCAGGCCTGCATGACCAGAGGCCCAGACACCCAGGGATGGACAGAGAATGAGATGTTCAGAGGCAGCCGACAATTTCTACCGAAGCCTTTTCTACGTATATTAAGGAAAACATGATATTAAGCTATTTTTTCCTAAATTTGTGTGTGTAGAAGTTGTCTGCCACTTCCAAAAGTCTGAGTTTTCATCAGGAAACCAAAACCTGAAAAAATAGCCAAAAAAGCTTGAATTTTAGGCCCCTGGTCTCAAATTTTTGGTGTTCAAAAAAAGCTGAAAACATTTTGCCTTATGGGGTTTTTATACAAGCCTTAGAAATCATGGGGAGATGGGTTTAGAAGAGACATCAAGAGGTCCCCCAGTTCAACTCAGGCTCAGGATCAAGTGTTCCTAGACCAGTGATTCTTAACCAGAGCACCATGGCATCCTGGCGTGCCCTGAGATCCTTTTAAGGATGCTGCAGAGTACCATGCAATGTTAGCACTATTAGGTGTGCAAACATGATTTACAAGATAAACCTAAAGATTTCAAATAGGAATCTGACTGGGTTTATTCATTCTGATCTGTTGGGATCTTTCTGAATTCTCTGTGCAGAAGAATAGTTCTATTATCTTTCTGCAGTCAAAAAAACAAGTGAAAATTAACAGCTGATATTTTTCTAGGGGTGCCTTGGGACTCAAAAGATTGAGGACCACTGTCTTAGACCATCTCTCACTGAAGGATCCCTAACCTTTTTACCACCAATGCCAGGGATACCTCTACCCCCAAGGTAAGTTGATTTGGTTCCTTGCTACCTTTTTAGGCCATGTTGTCTCAACAGGAGTGGGCACTTGCATCCCAAGCTCCAAGTGCATTGTGGAACAGGTGCTTCAGTAAGCAGCAGGACATTTGGAGGACAGTATGTAGGTGTTTCCAGCTCAACTCCAATGGGTCAACTAAAAAAAAATTCCAGCATTCTCCAGGGAAGGTTATTCTGGAAGCTGACAACCCTGGCAGCATCCAGCCTGTTGTCAACCATGCAGGCATGGGCAACTCCACAGCTAGACAAGCCATGGCGAAGGAACTCTGTGTCATCCGGAAGGTGTAGACACTGTGCTTCTTTTCCAGCCTGCTGGAGTTGCTCACAGCCAGATTTGCTCACATGGCTTCCAAGTTACACTGGGCCAGCCCAGGTGCCCACAACTGGATCCTATGCCCACATTGCTAATGTCAATACCTGGTTTCTTCATCCATTAACACAAAACAAACAGAGATTAATTCTTTGGTGTCATTAACACATTTGTCACATTCTAAGCAGGTCTCTGAAACAGTTCATCACCTCCTTGGTTCCAATACCTAAACCCTGTTAGCATGACTGGAGGTCAAAATTATGAATTTGCCACACATCCAACCAGATTTTCAAGCTGAAATAGGACACACTAGATTTACCAGCTGGATAATGTTTTCTATAGCCTCTTTTTCATGAGACAGGGAACATTCACATACTAATGTTTAAGATGAGTCTTTCTAAGCTCATTTTTTACATGGGACACCATTTTTCTTAGCAGGCCACTTCATGCTTAACTATCTACACATAGTAGTTATTCACTCACCAAGACCTAAGAGGTATAAAATCAGCAGTTTTTACATTCAGATTAAAGGTGTTCTAGGAATATCCTGCAGAAAATGTAGTATATTGCAAACAATTGAGATAGAAGGGCACTGAAGTCCAGCAGTTGTAACTGCAGAACAATACAAATCCCCAAGTTTTCACTGTATTTAGTTATGATCATCAGTTATTGAGTCTTTGGTGTCTTTAGCATACTGATCATGTTCTAGGGAGCTCTCTGAGCAGCAAAGTGCCAGATTGTTTTAATCTGGAACGAGCTAAATGAACAAATTGCTCTCACTGAATCCTTGATTTCAGGTCACTAAGTTCTGCTCTAAACTGGGCCCCCAAAGCCAGAAATCTGCTATTGCTCAGCAGGAGGGATGTGTAACTTTTTGGGGGAGGATGAGTCCAAGGGGACCTTCATGCACTCACAGGAAGCGAACATGCTGTGCTAAACACAATCCTCGGAAAACAAGAGACACTTAAAGTGAATGACTGCCCTGCAATATGGTAGGTGCATCAACTGGCTGTTTAATTCATACAGTCTACAAGACAATCCTCTAAACTGTAAAATAGGATTTGAATAGAAGCAGCACAGGCAGCCCCATGGCTAGGAGAGATGGCAGGGTTGGTATCTGCTTGGTTGCTATGTATTTGGTATGCAGGAAATGCCTTGCTTCATGTGACCCTTTAATACAAAATATAACTTTCTTCTTGGCAGAGCAGTCGGAAATGGACTAAGCAGCCATGGCCTTATCAGTATTTTGCATTGGTGACTGAGGCACTATTTCTAGCAGAGCATCAGTCATGCAGGTACATAAACAGGGTTATTTTTGGAAAGGGGCCAGCTGGCCCTCTTCTGCTGTGCGCACGTGGCAGAAACACATGACATGAATTGTAGACCCTTGCTTTGGTGGGGCAGGATTTGCTCTTCTGTTGGGGCAAAGGGGAAATACAGCTCCTAGGATGTTGTTGAGCTGTGAGAAGCATCTGAGCAGTGCTGTGTGGAGGCTGAAGGAATAGCTTGGAGGTGGATGGCTGAGGAGGTATCTGAGTATCTGAAATTGCTTGGGAATGACAGCGATGCCTGACCAGGAACAGGCTTATTATGGTAGGTGCGGTGAAGCAGTATGACTGTCTGGATGGGCAGGGAAGTTGTGTTCTCTGTTTGGCCTAGGTGAGACAAGAGAGGATTCTGTGATGGGCATGACAGACTAGCAGTTGCAGGAGCAAACCATCTTGATGCGCAGGAAAACTAGCAAATATGACAGAAGACCAGCTTGGCTTAGCAGGGAACTCTTCAGTAAAATAAATCATAAAAAGGAAGCTTATAAGAAGTGGAAACTTGGACAAATAAATAGGGAAAAATATAAGAGCATTGCTCAGGTATGCAGGTTAGGGACAATTTGGAGAAGCTGGACATATACAAGTCCATGGCGTTAGATGGGATGCACTCAAGGGTGTGGAGGGAGTTGGCAGCTGGTATTAAGTGGAGTGCCCCAGGGGCTGGTCGTGGGGCCAGTTTTGTTCCATGTCTTCAACAACCTGGACAATGGCACAGAGTGCACCCTCAGCAAGTTTGCAGATGACACCAAGCTGGGGAGAGTAGTAAATATGCTGGAGGGTAGGGCTAGGATTTAGAGTGACCTCAACAAATTGCAGGATTGGTTTGAAAGGAATCTTATGAGGCTCCACAAGTCCTGCACTTAGGACAGAACAATCCTATGCACTGGTACAGGCTGGGGGCTGACTGGCTGGGCAGCAGCTCTGCAGAAAAGTACTTGTGGGTTACAGTGGATAATAAGATAAATATGAGCCAGTAGTGTGCCCTTGTTGCAAAGAAGGCTAGTGGCATCCTGGGCTGCATTGGTAGATGTATTGTCAGCAGGTCAAGGGAAGTGATTATTCCTCTGTATTCAGAACTGGTGAGGCCACATCTAGAGTACCGTGTTCAGTTTTGGGCCCCCCACTACAGAAAAGATGTGGACAAATTGGACAGAGTACAGTAGAGGGCAACAAAAATGTTGAGGGGGCCGGGGGACATGACTTATGAAGAAAGACTGAAGGAACTGGGCTTATTTAGTCTAGAGAAGAGAAGACTGAAAGGGGATTTAATTCCAGCCTTCAACTACCTGAAGGGTTCCAGAGAGGATGGAGCTGGACTGTTCTCAGTGGTGGCAGATGGCAGAACAAGGAGCAATGGTCTCAAGTTGCAGCAAGGGAAGTTTAAGTTGGATGTTAGGAAGCAATTTCTCACTAGGAGGGTAGTAAAACAATGGAACAGGTTACCCAGAGGGGTGGTGGAAGCTCCATCTTTGGAGGTTTTTAAAACCCATCTAGACAAAGCTTTTGTTGGGATGATCTAGTTGGGGCTGGTCCTGCTTTGAGCAGGGGGTTGGACTAGATGTGACCTCCTGAGGTCCCTTCCAACCCTCATTTTCTATGATTTTATGATTCTATGCACAGGGAGCAAGAGGCACATGGATTAGGCCTAATTTCTGCCTGCCTATCTGTCCACTTGCAGACATATCATATGGAAAATTGGATTTTAAACATTTTTTGTGGAATCTTGGGGTTTTTCTCTTGCAATTGACCCACTAACTGAGCTAGTTCCTGCCCTGAGAGCCCAAAACTGAAAATGTGCCCATTAAAATGTTTGGAGCGCAGGTAAATGAAAAAAAAAGAGAAAAGGTAAATGTTTAGAGCTCAGATCTAAGCTTTTTGGTGGCCAAAAGGCTGAAACCATTTTGTGGCACAGGTTCCTCATCCAAGTTTTAGAAATCAAGAAAAGATGAGGTTGGGAGAGTCCAACCCCTGGACCTGGCTCAGAATCAAGTGTAATTAGATGGTTCCTAACCAGGGGGTGTCTGACTTGTTCTTTAATGCCACTGATGCTCGGGATGCCTACTACCTCCCCTAGGTGTGCTGTTCTGGTGCCTCACTACCCTTGGACTACCTAGGGAGTTGAGCTTAAACCTGCAACAAACTCCTTCGTGGCAGCTGCACACAAACGAGCAAGCTATAGGAGAGCATGCACATGGAGCGGGAGCTGCCAAAAGCTGCTGTAACAGCAGCGGGGGCTGGTATCCCAATGTCCTTTATGGCACTGCCTTCCTCAGTGCAATGTGGGACAGCTGCTGCACTGTATGCTGCGACATTTGGAGGATGGTATCTGGATGATTCCAGCTCAGCTTCAGTGGGAGAGTTACAAAAAGAGAACTCAGCAATTCCCTTGAGCAGCTCTGCCTGGTGCAGCAGTGAAAGTGCAGCAGTGTGAATGTTACCTGGTCTTCCCAGACAAGGAGGACTTGCCTTGTGGCCATCTCTTGTCCATAGACCCCTGGTTCTTGGTGTAGAAAAGAAGTGTGAGCAGGTGGATGACAATGCTGCAGATGGCACAATGGCCATCAGGATGAGGTAGGCCACTTTCCTGGAAATCTGCATGGAGAGGCAGCCCAACACCTTGGAAGCCCCTTTTACAAAGAAGTCAGTGACAAGAGAGATCTAGAGCTTGACAGTCCTTGATCACTGCTGGTCTATTGCAAACTCATTGGACAAGAGCAGATCAAAAATGATAATTAGTAAGGCTTTACCATAGTAATGAATAAACCACTTCACATCCTACATGGATGAACTGGTTTGTTGCAATGGTGCTCAATCTTTTGGCCCCGCTGTCCCCTCCCTGCCCCATGTGCTGGGATTAGGTCCTGGGGGCCTTCCACTGCCCCCTTGCCAACTCCTGCATACTAGGATTAGGCCCCCAGAGGCCCAGCACTGCACCTTCTCATCCCCTGTGTGTTGGGATTGGGTCCTGGCAGTCCAGCACCACTCCCTCCCACCCCTTGAATGCTGGGTTTGACTCCCACGGTGGTTTGGCACTGCCCCCTTCCAGTCCCACACTTTGGAATTGGGGCCTGGGGCTTAGTGTTGCCCCCACCTAGTTCTGCACACTGGGCTCAGTCACTGGATCCAGCATGCAGGGCCCAGGGCTCCACATGAGTCAGGAGATTTGGCAGCGGGGGAGCTCCCCCACTGCCAAATGTCCAGACATGTGAAGAGCCCTAAGCAGAGCACATAGTCAAACTAACTACATAACTGTGGAGCCTTAGGCCTAGGGATGAGTTTCAATGGGAGGAGGAACGGAGAGTGCCCCCAGCCAAAGCAAGGTATTGCCTAGTGGTTGGGTCCTTCTCCTGGGAGTGGAGAGAAGTGGCTTTAAATCTCCAGAGACTGAGGAGAGCTTGGAGAACAGGTCCTCCTCTCTTCCCATGCTGGGGGTCAGACCAGATGGTTGTAACAGCCCTGTCTTCCCTTCGGTGTATTAATCTCCCCTGCAGGGGCCATGATCTTACAGAGCAGTTGCAGGAAGGGGGGACCTGGATGAAGGGGGACCTTGGTGGGGGCAGTGGCAAGAGGGAGAGAAACAATGGAAGGGGCGACTGTGTTTAGCAGAGCAGTGCTGGGGTAGAGGATGTGAAGAGACACAAGAAGAGGTGAAAGGGGAGGGGGAGGGCATGAAGGACTTTTAGGAAGGGAACAAGATACTGGAACTTGCTGTGGAAGAGGGAGCTGGAGAGCACTGCAAGGATCTGCAGGTGGAGCTTGGCTTAATTAGAACAGGCAGCGACCTGGGTTAGCCAAGGGGAAAAAAGGATGAACAGTCAAAAAGCAGGGGGCTACTAATTACTGCTGTGGTGTTTCACTACATGTTTCAAGGGGAAAAATGAGAGAAAATTGTTATTTCCTCCATTTTTTTTTACTGTTGCCAGACATTGGGAAGCTTGGATGGGGCATAAATAGTTTCCCTCATTTTGCTTTTCTCCTCTCTTTTTTACTTCCTTTTATATATTTTTTTTCACTGAGGAAATAAGAGGAGGGGGAAAGGGGAAAAAAGTGCTTTTGTCCTTATCACAAACCAGAGCCAGGCTAACTGAAACGGAGCTCTTTTAGTTTTAGTGACAATCTGGTTTTGTGAATTTCTTTGTTTACAGGAAATCATTCTGGCCCGGCTGAGCAACATGAAAAGTTGAATCAAAAGCACTTACAGTCAATAAGCCTGAGATTTAGGAAAGTAAATGTTTCCCCAAAACCCCAAGTGCCAATTTAGACCCACCTCAGTAGTATAGAAGCTGCAGTGGCCCCGGACCAATGAACTCCATCTGCCAAAACAGCATCTTCATGCTCCCAACAGGAGGCTGTAAATTAGAGCAGCTTTCAGGTTCTTCTAATTTAAGTCAGACGTTGCCCCAGTCCCTAGCTGTGCCTTGTTCATCCTGGTCCCGATGAGCAGAACTGACACAGAGCAGAGAACATGGCCAGTTCATGCTGTAAGAAGTCCAGGGGCAAAACTTTCAAGTGCAGCCAAACAAGGTTCTTTGGGTAAATCTCATGTATTTTATTAGACCAACTAAAAAAGTTGGAAAAATTCTTCTTTGCAAGCTTTCGGGTATAAATAACTTTCATCAGGCTGAGGAAGCACCTGCAGTTGGTCTGTGCTCTTCCTGGATGGAATGAATAGTAAAGAAGCCAGAGTTTCCAAGGTACTTTTGAAAATCCTGAAGACTGTGCTGCTTAAGTCTCTTCTGAAAATAGCACCCTGGTCTGGTCTGCACTAGAAAGGCTCAGCTGGAGGAGCTATCCTAACAGAGCCAAACTAGAAAACTTTCCTCAGGGAGACACAGATGACATCGGCAAAGTGTAGAGAGAGGTAGTTGGTCATGTTAGTCTGAAATCAGGCAGAAGGCAGGGCAGGTGGTGCACACATACTAACCTTCTGACAGTTAAGCTGGCTTAATTTTTTTAAAGCTGATTTAACTGTCAGAGTGTACACATGTATGTGGAGCAGAGTCCGCTTAAATGTGCCACAAGATAATACACCTCTGAGGGGTATTATCTTGAATAACATTAGTTAAGTCAACTTAGCTCACAAGATGCTGCCACTATGTCAGGGAGCTGTATGTGGGTACACTCTGATGTGGTTCAATTTAAGTCAGCGTAGTTAAGTCTCCTTATTTTAAATTAGTTTTGTATGTATTTACACACCGTTAGAGACTAATTTATTCAGAGGCATAAGCTTTTTTAGGTGACAGCCTACTTCATCAGGTGCTGTGAATGGATTTGCAGACAGCAGAGGTTCTAAACAGAAGAAATTTAAACACAAAGAATAGGGGGAGGGGGCACTGCTGAGAGAGGAGAAGGTGGGTTGAATAGCAAAGAGTGCTTCTGCTGGCATCACTTATGCTTGTTCCCAAGCAAAACCAGCCCCGCTGACTGAATGACAGTTTGCTGACGCAGTTATATCATAGAGAGGCATAGTTTGCTGTCATATACCTACAGTTTAAAATACACAACAAACATAGCCAAAAGAAATTATTTTATTGATCCTGTAGTCATTATAGTTAAATATACATCTCTTATTCAGATTTGTAAAACAAAATTTAATCTTTCTGACCTAGCCTTTGTGATGGCTAGAAACTTATATTTAGAGATTTGCTTTTAGGAATTGACTTGTAGGTAGAATAGACATGCATTAGAACAATGGTCCAGGGGAACAACAAGGATTAATTGGTTTCTAAAACTCTGTTTGTGACAAAGTTTCACAGCCTTCAAGGCAGACACCTTCCTTGAGGTGTAATTTCCCAGGATGTGTATACCTGCTTGTCTGAGGCCAACATACACATCCTGGGAAATTAAAAACATGAACAGTGTACCCATAACATGACATAGGCTTGCTGCATTGGAACCAGGTCACAACGACTAGCTGCAGAGCCCCTGGGATTTCTGGTTTTGGTATACAGACCAAATTAGGGGGCTGGGGCTGCCCAAATTAAAACACCGGTAAAATGACCAAATTAAAATGTGTGCATATGGTGGATTTGTTAAAACAAAGGTATATTCTGACAGGATAGAATGTGGACGGTATGATAGCCACAGGGAAACCAATCAACCATGCCTGGAAAGAAAGTGTCATCAGAGGAGAAAGAATACAAAAGGGGGATTTCAGAGCAGCAAAAGGTCCCCAAGAGGGGAACCTGAGGCCACTATGGACACCACCAGCCCATCTCACCCACCCCATCATTAGGGTGGACCTCAGCCCTCAGCCTCCAAAGGTGCTGGCTGCTGACATTCAAGAAAGAACCACAGGGTGAAACTCACATAATGGGCAGACCTACCTTTCCTCTGTGAACCCTAGGACTGGTAGATATAGAATTGGCAGGGGGACGTTATTTTGTTTGCTTTGCCTGCATTATTCTTATCTGCTGTCACTGTGTATCAATAAAATTTTCCTATTAGGAACCTGCTCAGTCCTTAAGGGAAAGACTGTAGATATTCCATTCAGGAGATGGCTGTGGATCACGAAGGAATGAATGGATGTGCCTCCCTGCAGCTCCGAGTCAGGTACATTACACCCAGAGAGGGATGGGAGTTCAGACAACCTCAGTCCCCAGCATTTTTGTCATGGCCTGCTGCAGGAAGCTGCACACTCAGCATGCAGACTGGATCCCCTTCCCAGGTGCCCAACCCTCCCCATGCCCTGCACTGTGGGCCTGAGCACCCAACAAAGGGTTCAGGATCCCAGATGCTTCAGCAGCTAATTTGTAGGTGCTGAAGCCTTTTAATGGGCCTAGAGCCTTGTTCATACCAAAGCCCAGTGGGGATATCCCCTCACTTGTCTTGCCTATGGGGGCTCAACTGCTAGGTGTGGCCCAAACCCACCCATGAGATAGCAGTGAGGAGGTGAGGGCCCTCTTCTGCTCTATAGGCCAGTGGTTAATGCCCTTGCTCAGGGTGTCTGCGGCATTGGTGACAAGGTTCTAATCCCTCCTTTGGAAACACAGTGTGACCTGAGGTCTTGTCCCGCTCCACGTCCGTTTTCCCATCCAGTAGGCTAGTTGGGGCATTGAGGAGGTAGAGCTCCAGGGTGCTGTTCCACTGAAACGTTCTTCCTTTGAATGAAATGATCAACTATTTGTTGGATCACAGAGAAAATGATGCCATGTCCCAGCATTCCCTAGAGGGGCTGCTCTGGGGTCCAGTCCCAAACTCCAGTAGGTATTAATTGTTCCATGCAAAGCTCCCACAGGTAAGTCTGAGATGGCTCTGTTACTTGGGAGATGGGAACCTTCAACTGCCAAGCTGTTCTTCGTGTGCAGCAGAGGACTGGTTTGTACCCAGGCTTCCGCCTGCCAGGCTTGAACTCCTCCTCTGGTTCTGGGAGAGGGAAAGAGCTGGCCTAGTTGCGGCCCCTGAATGGACCACAGGCACACCCCCAGAGAGGACCTGGGCACTGTCTCCAGCCCCTCCTCCTCAGCATTTCCTTTGAAGGTAGAAGGCTCCTAGCATGACTTCTCTGATTTCTTTTTAGACATCCATAGTTCTCCCTCTGCATTGTCAAGGAAGCCCAGCTAATTGCGAGTGGAGTTCCACTCAGTGGCTGATGCCTACAGCTACAGAGCCAAAGCCCCCTGTGTGGGACAAGACTGCAGGGCCAAATCCTCTTTCACATCCCACAGTTATATAGCTATGTACCTGGATTTTTGCCTTTCTGTGCCATTTGGGCTTCCTTGCTGTGCGCTTCCTTTCTGTTGCGGTCTCAGTGGTCTGCACTCTGGTGGCATAGATGGGTTAGAATCTCCTGGGTACACATAACTTGGTGTAAATCCCCAACACTTTGATCACAGAAAAACCACAACTAGAGGGATGCCAAAACAGGTCCCTCCTGCCTTTCAGCCCCCTAACCATGTAGTTAGGACACATGCCCAGAAAGCAGCAGGCTATAAGCTCCCCTTCACCCAAAGTTGGGAGTTGAACTTTAGGAACTGAAGTTAGGTTTGGGGTTTAGTTTTAGAAACTGGGTTCGCATTTAGGACATGGGATACAGTTTAGCGTTACGGTTACTGGTTAGTGTTTGGGTATAGGATTGTGGTTAGAATTAGGGAAATGAATAGGATTTAGGGATAGATTTAGAGTTATAGTTAAAATAAGGACACAGGGTTAGGACAAGCAGAAGGCAGAGCAAGTGACACTTCACCAAGTAACCAGTTCAGAGAGACATGAGCTTTCATAAACAACAGATTTAGTCATATGCTTTACTGGATTAGGATTAGAATTTAGTTTCAGGGTTAGGATGAAGATTTAAGGTTAGGGTTAGGATTTGATGTTAAGATTTGGGTTAGGGTGACACCCTCTGGCCTCTGCTAAGCAGGAGATCAGACTGGTAAATTGGGATGGTCCTTTACGGCCTGATCATTGTGGAGCCTCTGAAGCCACCTATTGTTATCACAGCTCCCCTCATCCACGTGTGTTGTACTTACTGTGCTTCTTCCAATTCTGTCGTGAAGTCCCCTGTTCAACGATGATATGTTCCTGCCTATTCGCTACAGAATGTGAGTGGAGCCTGCCCAGTAAATAAATCAGAGAAATAACAATAAAAATAGCAATCGCTGTTGTACCCCCCTCCCAGTTTTTCAGGTTGTAAAATACTGAAATTTCTCAGTCTTGCCCTTCGACTTTCCAGACTTAATCTGTTTTGAGCATTTGTCCATGTTCCTTGTGGGACAGCCATATGCAAAAATTTTGCCAGGCCTCTTTGTCCCATACTTCTGGATTATCTATTTAGTTAAATTCTCCACAGTCATGCAAAACTTCTCAGATCTCCTGTGGTTCTCAGCCCTGATTGCAAAGCAGAATTTTTCTATTGCATTGTGATGGTCACAGCACACAGACATCCAGAGGTCACTGGGCCCCACACACTGTTGTAGTATTTCTGCTGTTTTTGGTCATGGCCACTTCTCTGCCTTTAAGTTTCCTTCTCTCCACTGGGGATTTTCCTTTTGTCATCAGGGATAATTCCCATCACTAGAAAGGCTGAGCTTCCCTTCATAAGGCATTCTGTGTTGACATATTTTTTACAAGATCCTCCACAACATGCCACATACCCCTGTTGAAACTTTGATTTCTCAAGCAAATCCCGGGACGTCATTCTCCCCCTGTACTCGGCCTTAGTGAGGCCGCAGCTGGAGTACTGTGTCCAGTTTTGGGCTCCACAATTCAAAAAGGATGTGGAGAAGCTTGAGAGAGTCCAGAGAAGAGCCACGCGCATGATCAGAGGTCAGGGAAGCAGACCCTACGATGACAGGCTGAGAGCCCTGGGGCTCTTTAGCCTGAAAAAGCGCAGGCTCAGGGGTGATCTGATGGCCACCTACAAGTTCATCAGGGGTGACCACCAGCATCTGGGGGAACGTTTGTTCACCAGAGCGCCCCAAGGGATGACGAGGTCGAATGGTCACAAACTACTTCAAGACCGTTTCAGGCTGGACATAAGGAAGAATTTCTTTACTGTCCGAGCCCCCAAGGTCTGGAACAGCCTGCCACCGGAGGTGGTTCAAGCACCTTCATTGAACACCTTCAAGATGAAACTGGATGCTTATCTTGCTGGGATCCTATGACCCCAGCTGACTTCCTGCCCTTTGGGCGGGGGGCTGGACTCGATGATCTTCCGAGGTCCCTTCCAGCCCTGATGTCTATGAAATCTATGAAATCTATGATTGAAGAGGGCAACATTGGTCAGGGTATTGGTAGCATTTGCACTTGACCCACACTGGAATGAAGAGGGATTCAGGTGTCCTCGGTCAAAGCTTGTGTTTGTATAATCATCACTGATAGCTTGGCAGGATCACAGTTCATCTTTGGACAGCTGTGATTGTTGAAATGCTTCCCTGGTCATACTGGCTGGCTTGCTTGAATTAAAGAGCTGGGGAAACAGAAGGTTAGACATGACATTCAAAATGAGGATGAGAAACCAATTTCTTCTGAGCCAGCAGGGAAATCAAATGCCCTGGCTTTTCTGGATACAGGAACCATGTGGATTATTGGCCTGAAACCAGACCAGCTCCTAGAGATTTGACCTGGAACTGCACACAGCCAGCCTGGTGGTCTGTGCTGGAAAACTCTCCTTTCCAGCTCTGTGCTACAGTGTCCTGAGACCTCACTGCTGAAAAGGGCAGGGTGGGACAGGAGGGGAAGTTCCCTGAAGCAAGGATCATCTTTGTGTTCTGTCTGCAGAGCACCTAGTGCCATAGAGAACTGGGGCAGGAATGGGGCTCCTAGTAATAAAACTGAAAACAAGAACAACTAGCACAACATCAAAAAAAGGAGGAGGAGGAGAAAGAGAAGGAAGAGGAGACCTTCTATGTATCACAGACCAAGGAATCTCACCCACAGACTCCTGCAGCCAGCCCAGCTAACTTCTGTTGGCGTTATTAGGAACAGCTGTCCAGTAGGCCTTTGCGAAGTGGCTAGTATTTGCTTCAGATTCGGCCGATTTGGGGGACAGTGATTCGATTCAGTAATTCGAATCACTGTCCCAAATCGATTCGGCCAAATCAGATTCAGAGATTTGTCTGCTACTGAATCTCGGAATCACCCAGGCCCATCTCCTGCCCACTCTCCCAACCCAGTAATGGCTGCCCCGCCTGCCCCAGCTCCCGGCACTTTGAAAAAAACAGCCCTGACTTACCAGGTGCTGCTGGGCAGGGGGCAATCCCTGCTGCCCCGCATTGCCCCGCACTGCATGGGGGGCTCTGCACGAGCCCACTGACCCCCACCCACTCCCCCAGCTCTCCCATGGCTGCCCCACCCACCCCAGCTCTGGCCCTTTAAGGAAAAAAAAAACCCCAGACTCTGGAGGAGTTTTTGAGGAAGAGTGACTCTCAATAATGTGAGATTTCCTAAGTATTATCATCAGTGTTTGCAGCATTGGAATGTCCTGAGTTCCTACACCCCACGCCAAGCTGGCACAACCCCAGGGTTTTTTATGGCATAAAACTGGGGTGTTTTAACCAGTCTCCATAACACCAGAGAAGCTTATCTTTTTATTTCATCTATACTTTTCTCTCTCCTTTCTCTTCATGACAAAGGATGCTCAAGGCTGTGAGAGGAAGGAGTGAAGGAAATCCTGTAAGTAATTTTTGAAAAATTGCCCTCTCCCATCTGAAAAGGGAAGGGGCAAAGGAAGGAAAAGCATAACATGTTAAATTTTTAAAAGATGCAGAGAATGGAGGAGGCAGATGGAGGGAACAAATGACAATGAGAAGGGAAGTGGCTAGAGGCCATTTATATGGGGCCCTGGACTCCTACCAAATTCAAACTGCCTCCACAGTCCTCCCCCAAGTCAGTCCATTTCTACCTGCCGTGCACACCTGAGGTCCCACCTCCATAATTCCAGCAGTTCAGAAATCGTCTTATGGACTTCCTGCTCCTTTTCTCTTCACTTCTCTCCACTGCTGCATTTCTCCCCCTTCGCACCCCCATCTGGAATTGCCTCTTTGCTTTCTGGATTCCACCTCTGGATGGGGATTCTTTACTTTCTGGATTTACATCCTCAGACCCCAGAATCACATCCCTTCCCCCATGTTCCAGGATCTCATTCCCACTTCTACTTCTCTTGTTCTTCCCTGTTAGAGCAGGAGGCAGGACTGCAGGAGATGGCATGAGAGTGGGCAGGAGGTAACCGCTAAGACCCATCTCCATAGTGACAGTCCAGGAAGGATGCTCCATGGCTCTATGTCATGGAGATACTGCTAGGAGAATCCTTGGCACCCTACAAACAGCGACCACCTGTCTATGTCCATAGACATGCAGCCACAGGCCTGGACAAGGTGGGAGAGCAGGATCTATGTAGGGGCTATATGGGGTTCAAGGAGGAGATAGGTTGAGGGGAAGTCAGTGACATAGGTTGGGCTGAGGAGTAGGAGGAGGCAGGCTTAAGGAGATAGGGTAGCCAGGTGCAAGCAGACAGGTTCCTGGGGGGAACCAGCAAGAAAGAAACTGTGAGAAAAGTGACATGACGTCTGCAAGTCACAGAACTGCATCACTTGCAAACATCAGCCAGATTTCTTGATCGGCCACTTTGTTGAAGGGAGTGGATAGCAGCTCCCTCCCCGTCCTTCCCCCACAATAATGCCCCTATGCATTAACCTCACACACACATCTGCAAGGGATCTTGGGAGCCGGGGTGCCCCCACCTCAAGCCAGGAGTGTAAAGAAGAACTGGGATTCCCATCAAGCTCCTCCAGTCCATGACTGACACCTGGAGGGAGTTCAGAAGGGATGTGGAGGCAGAATTGCTCTCTTTGCTGAGGAAGTTTGGGCAGGATGTAGCTTCTAATTTTCCCATCTCCTCAGGAGTTATATATATGCGTTCCCCCTCTCTGAGGTTTCCTCCCTTTCCTCCCCAGCACAGGGCATGCCTCTTGTCTAGAGGATGAAGGGGAGGATGAATACAAGCTAGGAGGAGACTTTCCAGCGGAAAGACCCTGAGCACAAGGAACCATGTGGGACCGGCATCAGTGTTAACAGTCCACCTTTAGGATGGCGTGATCCTGTAGTGACACAAGAGAGCCTGAACAAAGTAGGGTTTACACTTGTGTCACTACAAGATCACCCAGGCTGGTATCCTTTGATGTCAAGGTTGCTGTTCGGCCTGTCTATACCCTGTAAGGCAGAAGGGAACTACCTCTCTATACTGTGTAACTCCTCGCAGTGCACAGAGTTCTGATTCCTTTTGCCTCTAGACCAATATGACTACCACCTGGATACCCGACACATGGAAGATATCGAATTTTAGCCAATTTTTGTAATGAAATCTTCATAATTTTACAAAAAGAAAGCAAGTTTTACCACCTGAGACCCTGCTCCTGCCTTTGTTCAAGGTAATTTGCATTATCACAGAGCCCAGAGAAACCTCAGCACATAAGAAATCTCTGCCCAGAAGAGCATTCCATCTTTTTACTCTTCTGTGAAATATGAAACATCATAACCAGAAGGAAATATGACTCTACATCCTGCTTGCCACCAAACAACTTCAAGGTAAACAGACTATTCCAACCTTTCTCTCCATAAAATGGACTCTCCATAAAATGGACTGTTCCATACCTTCAACTCACCTATGAAATATGAACTTTGATTTTATAGATTTCATAAACATTAGGGCTGGAAAGGACTTCATAAGGTCATCGGGTCCAGCCCCCTGCCCCAAGGGCAGGAAGTCAGCTAGGGTCAAAGGATCCCATTTCTACCTGGGAGAATTTTTACAATATTTTCTCCTGTGCCTGAAGAAGGGTGCTTGTACCCGAAAGTTTGCAAATAAAGGGTTTTTTTTTTTTGGCAAAAATCTGGTTGGTCTAATAAAAGGTATCACCGCTACCACCAGTTCTGATTCCTTTTGCGGTGCACAGAGACATCTAGTGACTACATCCTGTATTGCAATCCAACAGAAAACAAAACCCTGATGAGCTTCAGCCATTGTATCTCAAGCTGTGATCCCGGATTGAGAGCAAGAGGCTGGCGGAAGTGGAGAGGCTGCAAGCCATTGAAATCTTGGCACAAAGGGAAACTCCCAGTCCAATCCCCAGCACCCCTGTACTCTTCAAGGTCAAGTGCTCTTGGTCATGCTCTTGAAATGCACATGCGGGCTGGCTGTCCATACCACCAATACAGATTTTACTCTGACTTTTATAGTGAATACGAAGGGCAGGGGTTGTGAAATGTCTTTGGATAAGTAGGGGTTGAGGTGAAAGGCTGAGAAACATGGAGTTAAATGATACCCACAAAGTAAAACCACTACCATCCCCATACCCTCCTAGCACCTGCCTCTAGCTGTCCCCCGCTCTGCCCAGCATTAGATGAGCAAGGTAGCTTGTGGGGACACCCAAGGCCACAGGGAGGGAAGGAACTGAAGGGACTTTTGCTGGTTCAGGGAAGGATGACTCTAAGGAGCAGGATTAAGAAGATGTGTATGGGATATGCCAAACATTTTGCTCTCTGCCCCAGTCCTCGGAGGATGGGAGTCTGCTCCAACATGCAGCTCAGAGACAGGGTAGCACCACTGATGTCTGCAGGCTCATGGCGTTGTGGAGCTGCTGAGGATCCAGGCTTTAGCTCCAGATGTTCAGGTGCATGTTGTTTTTGGCTCAGGAGGGCCTAGGTGCAGTCCCCACTGAAGGTCAGCTAC
>NW_005842761.1:699954-703162 GCF_000455745.1 Alligator sinensis | reverse complement strand
AAAGAGAACAACATGGCAATTCTGGGCTATTGAACAAATTAAGCCAAATCATAAAATCCTTCCTCTGGCTGTCACCTGCCTGTGGAAGTGGATGCAGCCTTCCAAGCTACTAGGCACTGAGTTCTGGGGAGCCATGGAAGCCCAGGGCTGGGTGTTGGGCAGAATAGGTGTGTGGAAACCCCTGCTCCTCACACTGCACACTCAGGCCCTTGGGCAAGGCAGAATCACCACACCAGACAAGGGGATGCACAGCCATGTTAGTCTGCACAAAGAGATGCTCCAAGCCAGAGATGCTGAAGCTCCTGAGAAATGTCTCAGGAGCTGAAGAACGGTTGCCATTAGCAATGAGGACAGGAGGAATGTGTGCTGAGGTGTAGTTCTCTGCGTGCACCCAAAGCAGGAGGGTTAACCATGCCTGAATGGCCAGTACTGGTGCTAGACAGGATGTACGGCTTATTGTTCAGCAGACATATAGTCTCCTCTCGTGGGACAGGATGATCATATGCTAGATCCCTGTATCCCTAAGCCAGGAGGCATTAAGAAACTTCCAAAGGATGAGGGATGTTGTCCATCACTTGGATTCTAAATCCAGACTGGATGTCTCTTTCTAACAGTTATGCTCTAGCTCAGCTGGAAGCTATTGTCTTGGTGCAGGAATTACTGGGAAGGATTCTCTGACCTATGTTAGGTAGGATGATCATTGTTTCTCCTGGCCTTCAAATCTCCAAATTCATGAAACTCATAAGCTTTAGGTAAGGTGAGGGTTGGGTTGTGGGGGCCGAAGACCATAGAACAATGTTAACCTACAAAATAAATGCTCTCTAGACGGAGTATGAGCTCTTCTCCAAGCACAGGAGCCATGGCATGAGCTCTCATGCTCTACCTGGTGGAATAGCTATCCTTTACTAGCTCCCCAGATAGACACTCTTAGTCTGAAGTGAAAGTGTTCATGTGGAGAACTAATTAGAGAAGAGTTATTGCCATTTTAATTCACACACTTGGCCAAGTTTGCAGTGGTTGCCTGTGTAAGCAAACCCTAATTTAAGAAAATATCGAAGACGAGCATCAGACTGGAAGCCATTGAATCCGGTCCCCTGCACTCTCAGGTGATCATTAACCCTAGGAATCCCCCATATCACCACTTTGAATATCCATCCACAACGCCCTATAAAATGCTGCATGTAAAAGTAGGAGAGACAAAGGGCACTGCTAATGCCCTGTCACTGCAGCAACAGGAAACTGGTTGGTTATTCTCAGAAAATCCAGGCAAAGGACCAGACCCCATACTACAGAGGAGGCAAACACCCCCAGCCCATGTCAGTTTGACATTAAGGGAAAATTGCTTCCTGACTTCAGATTTGGTGATCAGTGTGAGCCTGAGTGAGAGAAACCCTCCAAACAGGTATATTTTGGTGTCCAGTACCAGCAGGAGCACCAGCATACCTTAGTCAGAGAAGACCAAACAAACCCAGAAACCATTACCATTCATGGGGGTGGGAGCACCTTCCCGATCCCAACTGGCAGCCTAACAAAGCCTTGAGGTATGGGCTTGTCAGATGTATCCACACTAAAAATAGTTGTATATCCTAACTTGGTGATACCCTAACATCACATGTACTGGCTATTGAGACAGAATATCCTGTCCTGTTGCACCAGCCCTTCCACAAACTTCTCTAGTTCAGTCTTAGAAATGCAGGTTCTTTACCCCCAGCCCTTTGTTTGGAAGACCATTCCCAACTTTCACCACTCTGACAGTTAACAAACAATCTTCTTCTAATTTCCATTCTAAATTTATTCACAGTTAGCTTGTAGCCCTTTTACCTTGTGTTGGGGTTTTCTCAGCCTAACAGGCTCTTCCCCTTTCCTAATATTCACCCCACAAGTGAACTTGTAAAGAATGATCACATCCCCCCTAAATCTCCATTTTGCCGAACTATATAAGCCAAGCTTCTTGCAACTTTTTTCGCGAGGGCTCCATTTCATTTTACCAGGTCCCTTCCAGCCCTAAACTGTGAATCGTCTTAGCGGCCCTTCTTTGAACTCATTTCAGGTTAAGTTAATCTTTTTTTCAGTGTTCCAACAGGCCCACCAAAAAAGGCATGGCCAAGGAGCTGGGCGAACAGCTATGAGGCCTCTTCTCAATGTTGCAACATTATGGCAAGGCAACAGCTGCCAATGCAATGCACGTGTCAGATACGTACAGCAGAGAGCACACTCAGACCGGCACAGGTCACCTCGAACGCTGGTGCAGAGCAGAGTTGTGCCAGCAATATCAAAAGAACTGCCTTGCTTTACACTAGTTGAGGACTCAACCCACTGACATCTTTATTCAGTTTTCTACATGATGTGAAAAAATGCCCATGAGCAACTGGTGGACGGCTTAGGGTTGCCAGCCTCCAGGCAGGGAGGCCTGGTCTGCAGGAATTAGCTATAAATCTCCGGGAGATTGCTGAGAGTCACCCAGGAGATAAATGACAGCGCATTCATTCAAATAAATGAAATGTTGAATCCGAGTCATACAGCAGTCCGGTGGGTTTTTCAAAAGTAATAGTAATGTGCATTTGCCTTCCTGACGTAAAGTCTACACACCGTAATTAATGTCATTACATCGTGTGATGAAACCTCCTGGAATAGATTGAGTTGGCAACCCTGGGACAGCTACGCCCAGGCCTGCGCCAAGCAAAGGGAGCCTGGTCTTGTGACAGGAGCCTGAGAGCCTGGATGCCCAACTCTGCTCCCGCCACGCGAGCAAACGCGATTCCCAAGATACACCCCGGGATGTCACCCGGGAACGTCGGATGCTGCGAAGCTGGGGTCTCTCCGTCCTCTGCAGCAGAAGAACCGCTGTTATGTTTCCTTAGGCACAAAGGAGGAGCTGGCATTTCCTGAGGGGTGCCTGGGGCCTAACCAAAGGTGCCAGGAGTCTAATGAGGGGTGCCTGGAGTTTAATAAGGGGGGGCTTTAAGTCTCACGAAGGGTGCCTGGAGTGTAATGAGGGGTGTTTTAAGTCTAATGAAGGTGCCTGGTGTCTAGCAAGAGGTGCTTTCAATGTAATGCGGGGTGCCCGGGGTCTAACCAGAGGTACCTGGAGTTTCATACGGGGGCTTTAAGCTTAACGAGGGGTGTTTTCAGTGCCCCCGAGGTGCCAGGAGGCCGACGAGGGGTGTTCTCGTGCGAGGAGCGGGGTCTGCGGGCTGGCGGGCCGGGC
>NW_005842761.1:686569-699722 GCF_000455745.1 Alligator sinensis | reverse complement strand
GCCAGCGGGAAACAATGCCCGGGGCAGGGGGCGAGGGGCTGGCTGCGCTGGGCCCTTCCCCGCCGCCCCGGCTGCGGCCGAAGCGAGGAGCAGAGGGAGCGAAACCTGCCCCTGCCCCCGGCCGGGCCACAGGATCCCCGGGCCGGGCCGGGCCGGGCGGGCTCTTGTCCAGCGCGGGCCCCCGCGGGCAAGGTCAAAACCGTCCCCGCAGGCTGGAGGCGCTGGCCCACGAAGCGAGCCGACGCTCCCCGGCATCAAAGGCTTGGCTTGGCCCAAAAGCTCGCGAAGACTTTCTTTCCAACTATACGAGTTGGTCTAATGAAAGGTATTGGGTTCACCCGCCAAGCCTTGTCTGCCGGCATCAGGGACAGATCCCGGTGTGCAAAGGTCAAGCACATCCCCCATGGCGCCTCTCGCCCCGGCGGCTCCCTGCCTCCCGGGGTGCGGACGTAGGGGCATTTACCATGGGGTGCAAGGGGCAGGGCTTCCCCACACGCCGGCTGCTCTAGGGGACCTGCCCATGAGCACACTCGTGCCCCGCAGTAAGTTGAATCTAAAATACAATGACTTACCTGCCCTTTGAGAGCCACGCTCTGCTTTTGCTTTTCGCTCCTGCACAGGAAAGCCCCAATCCCTTTTTAAGCTGCGTGCAAATCCGTGCCCAGGGCGGTTCCCAGACCTCGGAGCGTGCCGTCAGCTGAGAGACGGATCTCCCCGCTTGTGGGCAGGGGGTTCACGCCTCCTGCAGCTGCCCGAACCCGGTGTTATGCTGTGCCAGAGCAGAAGTGTGCAGGGGTAGGTATGGAGTGGCCCAGGGCAGGGTCTGTATCGGACCTCTTTGCCCTGCAGGCACTGCTGGCTAGGCCCCTATCCCATGCTCGCTCTGCTGATGCCCAGGTGCCACCCTGCCAGCAGGTGCCTGTCTCTTCACTTGGCCTTATCAGGCTCCCTTTCACTGGCCCCCATCGCATCCCAGCATCTAGGTCTGTTTTGTGCCATGGCGCGGGGCAGGTGTGGAACAGATAAGGAGAATAGGCAGGAAGCCAAGAAAGCGAAGGGGGGTCCTGGCAGTGCTTTGCCAGGAGTATGCAGCCCAGACTGGAGGCTCAGTGGTTGGGCAGCCACCTTGTGGGCACTGCAACTGGTAGAGGAAACTGCGCAGCCGCGCCTGTGTTTGCTGGTTGGGTTTGGTGCTTGGGAGAGGGGGGCTTGTGACTGAACTGGGGTTTGTGGCAGGGTAGCAGGTGCTGAGTGAGAGGCTCTTGCTGTTTCAGGAGCTGGCGGCCTTCAAGACAGTGGCTGTAAATATCACCAAGGCACTTACTGCCCGAGAGGCTCTTACCAGGGACACCATGCAGGAGAACTACGAGAACGTGATCTCACTAGGTAAGGACTCTGCTCCGTTGTGCTTTTCAGAAGACCTCTGAAGCCACCAAATCAGCTTCTGCTCGGAGATCTGTCCTTTAGGCTTTGGGGGAGGGGGATAAAAATCATACAGCATTGCTAACTCTCATGATTTTTGGCATTGTTCTTAAAGTCCGTGCTTTGGGAATGTGAAAAACTTAGCTCCGTCTTATATATACAGGCAACCCCCATTTAGCGCTCTTAATTGGTTACCAAAAAAACCCGAGCATTAAGTGGAATAGCATTAAGTGAAACCAATTTTTCCATAAGAATTAATGTAAATAAATATAATTCGTTACCAGGATGCCCAGCAGCAGTGACGTGAGCGTCTGGTAGCTCAGGGCCAGCTCAGCTAGCACATGCCATTGCCGCCTGCCTGGGCCCGGGCTGCGGACATGGTGCTGTTGGTCCCCTCCATGCTGGGCAGCGGGCAGGGTGGACTGTCATGGCCACAGTTGTGGTCACTCCAGGTGGCAGAAGCAGGGCACAGCATCCAGGGCTCCCCCACCACGAGTCATAGCCCCACCGCGCCTGGCCCAGGCACTGTGCAGGCAGCTAAATAGCACAGGCAGGGTAACTCGCACAACAAGGCTGTGCACTGCCAATGCACCGTGGCACTAGTGTATGCTTCCTGCTCGATGCCCGTGAGCATTATAACGAAACTTGCTGAGCACTAAGTCGAATCGGGTATCAATCCAAAATGACTGTTATAGTGAAATAGCACTCAGCAAAACAGCGTTATCGGGGATTGCCTGTACATAAAAACACACAGACGTGTGGATATATATCTATATAAAAGAAAGAGCTAAGTTTTTCACATTTCCAAAGTGCAGACTTTAAGAACAACACCAAAAGTCACGAGAGTTGGCAACATTGCTCATAGTCCCTGATCCTGTATGAGTTTGTTCGCTCCACAAGCCTTTGCCTCAGGTAGAGGGTCAGAACTACAGCTGTGATTCTGTTCTGTGCCTACCCAGGACCTTAAAAAAGCTGCATGTACAGGTTCATCCCTACATGCAACTGTGCAGATACTATCTATTTGCTGTCTTCCCAGATCCAGCTTTCTCTTCAGAGAGGACATGGACTAGTGGATACAGGCACTGGACTGGAATGCAGGACTCCTGGGTCCTTTTCTAGGCTCCAGCACTGCCCTGCTGTGTTACTTTGGACAAGCCCTTCCCCTCCCATCCTTTGTCTCTCTTGTCTGCTTACTTTGCGAGCACCACAAAAGAGGGGCTTGCTGTGTGCACATGCGTGTGTGTATTTGTTCCTACACAGGGTCTGCAGAAGTGGGGCCCTGATGTGGCCTGGGGATCCAAGGAGTACAATGAGACATGTAGTAATAATAAGGCACAGGATTATATACAGATGAGCGTCTTGTTGTTCATTCTCTGCCTTAATTGATCTGTACTCTCTGTGTCTAGTATAGGGCACAGAAATTGCAGCTCCTGTAACAGGCCCATGTCATCCCAAGGGATAAACTTGACTGTGAGCCAAATACTCAAGTAGTGTAAATCAGTGGAAAAACCACTGAAGCCACTGGAGCTGTGGCTGATATACATCTGCTGGGGGCTTGGCTCCATTGACTACAGTAGAGATATCTAGTTGAACCTACTAAGGATTTGGCCCTTTTGACTCTAGTGTAATGGAGCTGATTGTGGCTCTGGTGTTCAGGCCTCCCTGACTCCCATGATGTGATACCGATTTACACTGGCTGGAGATCTAATTCCACCTGGCCCACATGGCATCAGGACAGTGGAGAACTGAGTGTTTCCCAACCTGGAGGCCTGAAGCAAGGGCTTCCAGACCCATAAGTAGGCTGTGCCTGCATGGCTGATTCCAGCATAACAATGCCAAGATTAGGGTTAAACCAGCTGGCTCAAATCCTGGCAGTGTGGAGCACAAGAAAACAAGGTGGGATTGAGTGGTGACTCGGAGGGAGGCCACATATGGAAGACAAATGCAGACCTTGGCTGTTGGCTGTGCCCACCGAGAGGTGACAGAGCTTCTCAGAGTCCAGCTCTTTGAGCTGTCTCCCATGGCTAAGTCCTGACACAAATCCTTTCAAGTAAAGGCGGGGGGTGGGGGTGTCTGTGTGGCATAACATGAGCACGATAGGAGGAGAAGGTTAGGGAACAATGACAGATAAAGGAACAGAAGAGAGGCCCGAGTACACCTAGTTACAAGCAAAGAGCGACTTGAGTGTTCAGATAGTGGTGGGTGAGAACTTTTGGTCTTGTGGGCCTTACTTTCCTTTCATCCTCACCCTCACCCTAGTGTTCACCAGGAATAACCATAACTGGAGTCAGTGGGTCTGATTTGTTTAGTCTTACCCTAGTGTGAAACAGGAGCAGCTCCTAGGAGTTGCTGGCACTAAGTCCCCTATCACTCAGGCTGGTATAAACCAGAAGTAGCTGACTCCCCTCCCACTTACCATGCTGTAAATAAGGAGTGTCCCTATTCTCCCTGATGTAAATCTGGAGTAACCCTTTGAAGCCAATGGGGCCGAACCCTTTTGCTGGCATAAATTATCATTGCTCCCTTCTCAGTCACCCCAGCAGAAGATCTGGTTTCCTGGAGTTATATCTGTGTAGAGCCCAGCTGAGATGAGCAGACATGAGCTCTCAGATCTGACTCCAAGGGCTGCAGAAGACTTCTCCCAAGCAGCAGACTGAAATGTAGGTCAAGTACCACCTATTATGGCCAGATTGATCCAGAGGCGGCCTTTTCAGAAGAGCTGGAGAACAAAATGGATGCGGCTCCTGCTTAGCACTCTAACCAGACTCCAGGCACAGCTGCTTTTCATTAAACCTTCCTTCTCGGCAGTGCTGGAGAAAGAGGGGGGCTTCCTGCAATACTGTGGCACTTGGTGACCTTATCCCAGGGAGCAAAAACCTTTCCCCAAGCTGTGGTTTTTAAATCTGCCAGGTTTAGCTGCTGTAATTTTATTGGGGGGGAGAGCGTTCTTCTCAATACCTCCCCAGGGCGTTTTAGACCAGTGTTACTGTTAGCTGTACTGCTGAGGCTCAAAGTTGAAGCCCTGTTGCGTACTGTGAGGCACAGGAACATAGTTAGAAGCAGCCCCTGCCCATACTCTCCCTCTCCTCCCCACCCCCTTGCTCTGAGAAGCTAAATGGACAAGGATGGATTTTGCCATGAAGAGACTGAGGCAAAAAGAGATGAAGTGATTGACGGAGAGGATCAGTAACAGCTCACAGTTGACTGCTGAACTCGAGCAGCAGGCAAATATATCACCCATGGGAGCAGGCTGCCTCTTCTTGCCTGCCATGCAAGACCATTCATTATTTCTTATCTGCTGTTTGCCCCATAAGGCCAGGAAGGAATATTTTTCCCTTTCTATCGCTACAGGTATCCGGGGGGTGGGGGGTGTTTCTCCCACCTGCCTCGGAAAGGGGATTTTGGACTGGGGTGTGCCAGTGCTCCTGCTCAGACTAAAATCTGGAGGTTCCTGGGTAGAGGGTCTACTCAGACCTCTCTACTAAGGGTCAAACCAATTGCCACATTTGGGTCAGGAAGGAATTTCACCCTATGGTCAGATTGGTATGGACTGTGGGGTGTTTTCCTCTAGTGGGGGCATGGTCCTCTTCCTTTGTTCTCTCAAGTGCATTTTAATAACCTTCGCAGCAGCAAGACAATGACAGTCCTTGTCCCCCCGTTTTACCTGTGGCAGGTTAAGGTGGTTTTAGTGTCTTTGGACACTATGTTTTGCATGGCAGGGTTGACTGTGTAGTTTTAGAAATAGGTTAGCCAAAGATTTGTATTGGATGGTTTGGACAGAGATGATCTTTCCTTGAGCAGTGGCTTGGCCTTGTTGACGTCCCTTCTAGCCCTTCTTTTCTATGATACTATGATTCTAAAGCCTGAAAAAAAACCCATCAGGGTGTGAGGCTGAAAGGTTTTGTCCAGTACTTCTCAGCCTTTTTTTGGACTCAAGGCACCCTGCAGGAGATGCCAGCCCTTAGTTTTTGCTGGTGCTTTGACTACAGAAAAATAGTAAAGCAGTGCTTCTGTTGGAAACAACACAGAAAGACTACAGCAGGTCAAATGTATTTAACACTATATTTCTATTTGAATCTCTGTGAATGTGTGAGTCATGTTTGCACACACAACACTGCTAACCTTGGAAGGATCTCAAGGCACCCTGATTGAAAATCATTGGTTTCACCTCTATCAGTGAATCTCAGCCAGGGTGCCATAGCACCCTGGGGGATCCTTTTAAGGATGCCATAGGGTACCGCTCAATATTAGCACCGTTAGATGTGCATACACCCACACACAATTCCCAAGATGAACCCAGAGATTTCAAATAGGAATCCATAGTGTCAAAAACATTCTGACCCATTGTCATCTTTCTGAGTTCTTTGAAACAGAAGAGCTACTCTATTATTTTTCCATAGTCAAGAACAGAGTAAAAGCTGAGAGTTGGCATTTTACAAAGGGTGGCTTGAGTCTAAAAAAGGTTGAGAACCACTGGCCTGAATGTAATAGGATGGTATTTTATTAAATAGCACAAGAGATATTTAAAGGGATACTACCCAATTTCAATATATTATAGAACAGGGGTGGGCAAAATGCAGCCTGCCAGGCCATTCTATCTGGCCCGCGGGCCCCTAAAAAATTTTGAAAATTAATATTTATCTGCTCTTGGCTGCCTGTCACGTGGCCCTCGATGGCTTGCCTAAACTCAGTAAGCAGCCTTCCGCCCAAAATAATTGCCCACCCCTGTTATAGAAGGAGAGACAAGGAGCAGCAGTCATAGGGGAAAAAGCCAACCTCATGCATTTATACCTTCTAGCAAACTGGTGATCATATCAGGTCATTGTGTCAGGGATCTGTCTGCAAGGATTACTGCTTTATGTAGCAGCCACACCCAAGCCTGAGGCCACTCATGCAGCCAGCAGCCAGTCCCATCCAGAATATCAGAGCGAGCTGGAGTGCCTAAACACATATGAGGCCAACAGAAAATAAGAGGCATCTATGCACATGGTCTGGAGTCAGGGGAGGCACTTTAATTAGAGTGACTCTGAGAGCCACTTTAATTAGAGCGCCCAAAGTGTCACGTGTATTCAGCATCCCCTGCTTCAAAATGGCGGTGGGGGTACTTTAAAACTCGTACGATGAGCTTCAGTTAAAGCGCCCTGCCGCTATTTTGAAATGCGGAGACACTGAATGCATGTGAGACAGAGGCTGCTGAAGCACACTAATTAGCATGTTCCAGCAGATTTGCAATAGACTTGCTTAATTGAGTCTGCTCTGACACATGCTAATTAGGACGCATCGGAGCAGAGCTCCGTCACATTTATATGAGCCCAAGGTGACTTAACTAAGCCAACTTAAGTCATGTCAGAACGTACACTAGGTGGCCATCATAGAGGACATTCCGGTTTTCTGCTATTCTGTCCTCTATCCTCTCTTGATACAAAACCCGATGCCTTTATGTCCTCTTATTTTTCTCTTCAAGAGAAAAATAGAGTACACAAAGGCATCCAGTTTCATATCAATAGAGGACAGAGGACAACTGGGTGGTCCTCTATGATGGCCACCCTAACGCACACACGAGTAGCTCCTTGAAGTTGTGGCAGCCATCTTGTAACCTATGCTGATTTAACTAAGGCGGCTCAAGATAATCCATCTTGGAGGTATATTGTGCACATTTAATCCAACTGCACGCCACATACATGTGTACACTCTGACAGTTAAGTCAACTTAAAAAAACAGTTAAGCCGGTTTAACTGTTGGAAAGTTAGTACATGTACGTGCACCCCTGGGGCTTGTGAGGGCAGCAAGCAGACAGACTCCTGACACTCCCTGCCACCCTTAAGAGCATCTCCAGGTGCCCAAGGACGAGGGTTCTCAGGATGTGCAAGGTTGGGGATTTGGGTCACATGCTTCTTTCCCTCCCCGCCATGACTAGTCAGCCAAGCCATGCCCTTCTCACTGTTCAAGTATTTTGTTCTGTGCCTGTGGGACATGAAAATATCTCTTCTTTCTCCAAGGTGCAGTAGGCAGGGCACAGAACATTCCTGTAGCTCACCAGAGAGGACCATAACAGGCCTGAGGGGTTCGGGTGGTGGAGCTGGGGCCAGAACAGGAGCAGGCTTCAGGGGCTCCAGGGCCAGTCAGGGCTGGAGCTGGACCATGCAGTGGGGCTGAATCGAGCCAGTAGACTGGGAGCAGGAGCTGATGCTGAATTGGGTTTTGGAGCCACACAATGTTAGCACTGTTAGGTTTGCATACATCCTTCACAAGATAAACCCAGAGATTTCAAATAGTTGTGATCTTTCTGAGGTCTTTGCAACAGAAAAACTGATCCTTTATTTTTTGTAGGCAAAAAAAGAGTGAAAACTAAGAGCTGGCATTTTCCAAGAGGCGCCTTGAGTCTAAAAAGGTTGAGAACCACTGCTTCAGGGAAACGCCAGTGGCTGAGGAACCCATCAGAAGAAATGGGGACTGCTCTGCAGCGAATACTAACGTTTTTTGAGGCTTGCAAACTGGCATGGGGGGTTAGGGGCACAATGCTACAATGGTCGCAACCAGGAGTCCAGAGCCAAGGGTCACAAATCAGCAGTCCAGAGCTGAGGATTGAGGCAGAGGAGATGGACAGGAACCTGCCACAGCAGGATGATGAAGTCTGATGGAGGTGGGAAAGTCCCTTCCAGTTCTCATCTAATGTTTTGTTTGAATATTTGGAGGTAGAAGGGGAAAAAACCTGCCTATTTAAAACCACTGGTTAGCATTCTGACCTCAAATCCATGTTTAAATACCTTAATCCAGGCATGGGCAGACAAATAGTGATACCGCTGTAAAAGAGGGAGAGGACTTACCTTCTGTGAACATGCTTCACTAATCCTCTGTAATTTTTTTCTTCTGTCTGCTCCTGTCCTGCAGTAAGTGAAGCTAAACTGCTATGATTTTTCCTAAAAGAAGGAAAGACAGGTGCTGAATGGATAGATTCTGTGGATGGCAATTTTGCTATGTTCCCTTGATGCTTTTCTACCCCAATTCTCATATTTTCAGTAGGCCTGGTCTTGTGTCATTAAAGACAGTGGGAGTTTTGTCTTTGACATAAATGACTGCAATGTGGAGCCTTGTAAAAGTTAGCCAGCTAAAGAAAGTTTTATGCTGTGGTGGGATTTTCCCCTCAAGTAACATGAATCCAGCAAACTAATCAACTGCTGGCCCTGGCTTGCTGAGCTGTCTGGTGATCTTCAGGCCTGGAGTCTAGCATGTTGAGTTATCCAGCCAGCTCTCTGTAGCTCCACTTAGCTTGCTTGTCCTTGAGTCAGAAATACCTTGGCAAGGAGGAGATTTTCAATAGCAGAGGGTTCTATAATTCATCTGGCAGAAGGAGGCAGAACAAGATCCAGGGGTTGGAAGCTGAAATGAGATTCGTCCAAGCCAGTTTTTAATGGCAGAAGTGACCATCAGAGCAACCTGTGGATGAAGCCATCATGGTGGAGTCACCATGACTTGGTGTCTAAATCTCAGCACTGGTCATCTCTTTCCTGTCCTTTAATAAGCTCTCATAGCTGGAGACTCAAGAAAGCTATGTGCAGCCCCCTACCCTTCCATGGCTTTTCTGTTTGCCCTTGGGCAAGTCTCTTAGTCTGTGTGTGCCTCAGTTCCCCATGTACAAAAGGGGTTAGTATCCGTGCCCTGTCTCACAGAGAGGATGCGAGGAACATTGCATTAAGGAGAAGGAGGTGCTCAGCTGAAGTGATAATGCTGCCTCTGTGTAAGTGCCTTCATTTTCTGTGTGGAAGGTCTGTCCTGGTTCAACCACAAGTCATAGGGCTCGGTGCAGGAGTCACTGGGTGAGATTCTGTGTCCTGTGTTAAGCAAAAGGTCAGGCAGCTCCTCCTGGCCTCCTGAATCTATGGATCCTTGTCCTTTTAAATGAGTACTTTGACAAATCTGTTCTCACACATCAGGCTCAAATGTGTGTAATTCCTTGTCTCATTCTAAGCAACCTGTGTCATCCAGTTGAGGGGAATGGTGACATCTTGCTATGGCCCTCGATGTGTGGGTTCAAGCTCTGCTCTGGTTTCATGCCAAATGCTGTCCCCAGTTGTAAAAAGGGTATGTGGTTGTTGGGACTTGGAAGTCGAAAAGCAGGGAGATGTGATGCTGACCACATGACTCCACTGTGTGCTGTCTACAGATGGTGTGCCTTCAGGGTGTTTGCCTAGGTGGGCCTTTAATGCTGACGCCAAGTTCTTACTAGCAGTCGGGTTCACTAGAGCTTCTAGGCACTTTCACTGGGTATGTCCTGTATCTAACATCTCTCTGGTCTATTTTTGCTGTAGCGGAGGAGATTGCCATCAGCTGGCCCCGGATAACGGCCTTCGCTGAGTCTCACAGGAGAAGAGGACTTGTCTCTGGTAAGTGGCTGTGGGTTAGGTGTGCCAACACTATGGAAAGTCACCCATGTGTCTTTCACACCAGCGGTGTTCTTGATGACTAGCCTGAGCTGAACTAAATCCATGGCAGCCGTGTCTAACTAACACCAGAAGCCAGGCTCGGTGATCAGTGTGGGGTAACTCCTGGCTTACAATGGGAGGAATGATAGGAGTATGGGTCCAAGTCACTTTAGTGGAGTCACTCTTGATTAACACGGAGATGAGTGGCAGAGAATCTGTCCCAGTGACTCTAGTGAGATTATTTCTGACTTGCAACTGGAGGAGAGAGGGGAATCCACACTAGTGATGCCTGTGGGGCCACTCCTGGTTTACACCCCATACAGCATCCTCTCAGTTTCCCTCTCATGAGAGTAGCATGCTGATGACCTGTGTCCCTTTCAGGTCTGGAGATGGAGTGTGAGCAGAGTCAGCTGGAGCCTACGCAGGTCCAGAACTCGGCCTCAGCCAGCTCCAGTGAAGGAGGGATGAACCCTGACCTCCGCCGGCAGCTGGGTCTCATCCTGCAAACTGCTGGCCGGACCCAGGTGGAGAAGATGCTGCGGGAGCTGGTGAGGGAGCAGAACCAAGAGGGGAAGCGCAAAGCACGCAAGAAAGCAGCGAAGAACTCCAAGGATGGAGGTGAAGTGACTGACGAGAGGGCAGGGGGTGCTAAGGGAGGAGGATGTCTCCCCCTGTGAGGGGAGCAGCAAAGGGAGTGTGCATGTGAAAGGGAGTGTGAGCAGCAGAAAAGAGTTTTTGTTCCCTGGTCCCCAGGGTTTGAGTATGTGTGCATCAGGGGTCCTAACAGGCAGCTTGGCTTGGGCTAATTGACTACTGGGCCAAACCTGCCTGGGGCTTTGACTGACAGTCCTACGACTCCAGCTGGCCACCATTTGGGCTTTTCCATTTAACTCCATCTGTGGCAAGAGACCCCAGGCAAGCCTGTAGTTTTGACTAAGGTCTGCTCTGGTAAGCCTCTCTGTTCCCCTGCGCTCTGCTTTTCAAGGTTCCTGACCCCTTCTGGTTTTGTTCACGGACTCTAGCTTATGGATTTTGTCTTGGATCTGGTAACTTGGCATCTGATTATTGGACCTTGGCCCTGGCCCTGGCTGCATTTTTGATTCTGCTCCAGAGTTTCCCCCTTGGATGTGGTAACATAGATCCCAGATCATGTCTCAGCCTGTGTTTTTGACTATACCCCTGGCTCCTGCCCTCTCTCAATGGCCTAACCATGAGGCAAGATTGCCTATGATTTGGTCCGTTACGGTGTGTAAGGGTCAAACAAATTTGAGGGGGGTGGCCAGGGAGAGCAAGAGAGATTGTCAAGCTCCTTGTTGCCTTAGCTGGGGCATGAGGCACACTACTGTGGCAGGGTAGTCATGCTATTAGGGACCTGGATTTTGCTGTCAGCTATGCTCAGGGTGACTTGTAGCACTTATTACCTGTGAACTGAGAATGACAGTGGTTTCTGCTGGGGTAAGGGCATCAGGCCTTGATCTGTACAAACTGTGAAATGCACAGAAATATTAGCAAGATACAGGGAAAGCAAAGACCCAACCATGTGACAATCTGGGCCCTGGCCCAGCACATCTGTCCAATGCTACAGCATATTGTGCAGAGTATTTCTGTCTCTCTCCAGTGGTTTGTGCTGCGTGTCCAGGAGTCACAGCTAATAACTTTGTAGGAACAAGTGTTGGGGGCTTACTCCTTCCATCTGACACTGACTGTCGGCAGACTAGTTGAGTGATGGTAGTTTCACATTCATACTGACTTCTGCGCAAATAAGTACTCTAAAAACCATGAAGTCTTAAAAACATGCTACTGTGGGGTTACCCCATATCTCAGAAATCCCTTGATTGAACAACCCAAACTTTGTACTACGAAGTGCATCAAACCCTTAGATTGATGTGCCAGTTTCCAGTGTGACCTCAATATATCTGTTTTAGAATGGTTTTTTAAGTCAGTTTTAAATTGCAAAGCTCTGTTGTAAACTGAACCATGTCCTCCTCCTCTGTCATGTCCAAGCAGCGTCTCACTGTCGCTCTAACTCCATGTTTGTTTGCTTCTGATGGAGGATGGGTGGGTTTGACTGTCTACGCAGCTTGGTGTGGGTAAAGGGTTAGCATAACATGAGATTGCAGCAGAAGCTGGATTTGATGTTCTTTAAGGCCAGGAAGTGGGCTAGAAGAATATGGGAAGTGACAGAGGATTGGGAAAAGGGATAGGCACTATCAGAGGGCAGGGAGGGAGAAGTTTTGTGGCAGATGTTTTTAAAGAGGGAGTCAGGCAGGAGTCTTGGCCATAAAAGAGGAGCAGTCCCTTGAAATTGAAGCAAGTAGAGGTAGGGTAGGAGATTCCCGGTAAGCTCCTCAGTTCTGTCTTGTGTCATTCAGGTTAGGGTTGTCCCAGTGGGTGTTGTAACCTCAGAGGAGGATCGTGTCACCTGTGGCTCCTCATGTGCCCTGATTGACCCTAGACTTCCTCCAGCACAGCACCAGGACAGACTTTTCCTCTGGGGAAAGGTTTAAGGGATTCAGCTCCTGATTTTTTTAGTCTCCCCAGCAGCTCTTTGAGTTTGCTCCACTTGGCACAGGGAATAACTCACATCGGGATTCTCTCTCTCTCTATCCCAGCCGGTGATGGGACCATGAGTGAAAATGAAGAGGAGACTCCCCTGCAGGAAAGCTCGGAGAAAGCAGACTCCCCTGGGCCCTTACTGGAAACCGCAGAGGGTCCTGACCAGGGGAAGGCCAGCGGGAGCCAGTGCCAGTCAGAAGGGCAGGAGCCACCACCACAGAAGAGCCTCCCCACAGGGAAGCAGGAGGGCAAAGCCACCCGCCGCACGGGCCTCAAGAAGACAAAGGCAGTGGCGGCACGGGGGCCTGGTACGTGCCTGGAGTGTGGAAAGGACTACACCTGCAGCCGGCTCCAGCAGCGGGTGCAGACACCTGAGAAGCCGCACCAGTGCCCTGAGTGTGGGCGCTGCTTCCGCCAGCGCTCCATCCTAGCCAAGCACCAGAAGATCCACACAGGGGAGAAGCCCTACCGCTGCGGGGACTGCGGGAAGTGCTTCAGCCGCGGGTCCAACCTGACACAGCACCAACGTATCCATACAGGTGAGCGCCCGTTTCAGTGCGCTGATTGTGGTAAGAGCTTCATCCAGAAGTCAGACCTGGAGAGGCACCAGCGCACCCACACTGGTGAGCGCCCCTACCAGTGCGGCCAGTGCGGGAAGTGCTTCAGTGTCAGCTCTCACCTGGACCGGCACCGCCGCACTCATCTGGGCGAGTCGCGACGCCACCACACCCGCAGCAGTGGCAGGAAGCAGG
>NW_005842761.1:683640-686437 GCF_000455745.1 Alligator sinensis | reverse complement strand
GCCCAGTCGCGCCGCCACCACGCCTGCAGCAGTGGCAGCAACCAGCCAGGCCCACGTGGCCGCCTGGCGGAGGAGGAGGAGGAGGTGGCAGCAGCTGCTCCCCACCAGTGCCCCGAGTGTGGGAAGTGCTTCGCCCAGCGGGCATCGCTATCCAAGCATCGCAAGACCCATAGCGGGGAGCGGCCGTACCAGTGTGGGGACTGTGGGAAATGCTTCAGTCGCAGCTCCAACCTAACGCAGCACCAGCGCATCCACACGGGGGAACGCCCCTTCCAGTGTGCTGACTGCGGCAAAAGCTTCATCCAACGCTCAGACCTGGAGCGGCACCAGCGCACCCACACTGGGGAGCGCCCCTATCAGTGTCCCGACTGCGGCAAGAGCTTCAGTGTCAGCTCCCACCTGGACCGTCACCAGAAGATCCACGCGGCTGAACAGGCCTCTTACCGCTGCCCTGAGCACCTCAAAGGCTTCCTGGCTGCCCACCAGCACGGCAAGCTTTTTAAGTGCTCTGACTGTGGGCGCTGTTTCAGCCAGAGTGCTGCCCTGGTCAAGCACCAGCGGGTGCACGCTGTGGCACGGCCCCCCCAGTGTGCAGACTGTGGGAAGAGCTATGTGGCTAGCCCTGGTGGTAAGACTGGGGGCAAGCCTCACAAGTGCACAGACTGCGGGAAGAGCCTGGGTGGGGCCCCTGTGCCCGTGCTGCATCCTCGGCTGCGCGCCCAGCAGTGCATGGACTGCGGGAAGAACCTTGGGGCGGGGAAGCCTCCGCCACCCCCACCTCCAGCGGAGAAGCCTTTCAAGTGTGCAGACTGCGGGAAGGGCTTTGGGCAGCGCTCGGCCCTGGTGAAGCACCAGCGCATCCATACAGGGGAGAAGCCGTATGCCTGTCCTGACTGTGGAAAGAGCTTCATCCAGAAGTCAGACTTGACCATCCACCAGCGCATGCACACGGGGGAGAAGCCGTACCGCTGCAACGAGTGCGGAAAATGCTTCAGTGTCAGCTCCAACCTCATAACCCACCAGGGGACAAACCCTCCCAGTGTGCCGACTGTGGGAAGAGTTTCATCCAGCGCTCGGAGCTGACCATCCACCAGCGCGTCCACACCGGGGAAAAGCCCTACAAGTGCCCTGAGTGCGGGAAGTGCTTCAGCCGCAGTTCCCACCTCAATCGGCACCAGCGTACGCATGCCGGGGACAAGCCCTCGCTCCTCTCCACTGCCAAATCCAGTGCCAGCAACCCCCTCCAGGCCTCCTCAGCCTTCTCTGCTGCCAGCTCTTTCTCCTCCCCCCTGGGTGCCTCTTCCGCTCCCATCCCATCCCTGCCCTCCTTCCCTTCCTCCCCCTCACCCCTTCCCATCCCATCCCTCTCTGCCACCCCACTGGATCTGCCCTGGGCCTTGTCCTTCCCATCCCGTGCCTTCCCGCCCCACCCTTCCTTCCCCTCTCCTACTCCCTCTGGAGCCCAGGCCTCATCCCTGATAAATTAACTGGCTGCCTCCACATGCCTCTTCCTCATTCCCCCCCTAAGTCTCACCTCTTGACGTCCGGTCTGCCTTACTCTTCCCTCTGCCTACACCCTTATCCCCACAACCCCCTTCCTGCCTCCTCCCAACTGTATCCCATCTCTAGCAGTGTTGTCCTCTCTTGCAGTTTTTTGTGTTTTATAATGTTTGGTCAAAAGTCCCAGCTCCCAGAGTCAAGGGATCTACCTGAGAATCTCCACTGGCATTATATGAAAGTGAATGTCCAGCCTGGGATGGGCACAGACAAGAGTCGGGCAGCATGCGACCCTTCAGAGCTCAGCCACCAGCAGGTGAACAAGCAGAAACCCAGAGGTCATATTTAAAGCCCATGTCCTCAGTGTTTTGGGAGGTCTGTCTCCTGCTATCTTTAAAAGCTCAGGATTGGCAATACTGTGACTAGGCCCCACAACTCCTACTTTGGCTGTGGAGTTGGCCTCCCACTGTCCTACTCTTTTCCCTTTCCTATTTCTTCTCTTCCTCTGATTTTTCACACCATCATTTTCCACTCTCCTTTTCCCATCCCTCTGGTCCTTCTGGCTCTTCCCTGTCCCTCTCGTATATTCCCAGTGGCTCCAATGTTGATGCTGGTGACCCCTCTGGTTGTGCCACTCAACAGCCTAGTTCAGCCTGTAGCACTGGATCAGACCCTTCCCCTTCTGCTCATCATCAGCAGCTTTAGCTGGTGTTTGGAAAAAACTCACTGTGGAGCACTCCCCAGCTGGGACTTCCTGGTCTTCACTCTCTGTGACCCTACAGAGCTGAATGGTGACAGCCCACTGCTGTTACAAGAGGAGACTTGAGGATAGACTGGGAAGGCAGTTAAGCCAAGACTGGAAGCATCCTTTGAGAAGAACAAGGGCAAAATCCCAGGCCCCTCTGGTGAGTGGAGTGAGTTCCCAGACTCCCGTGCATTAGCTCAGCTATCCATGGACCACACAAGACCACACCAGGGGCATGGTATCTCTGCCCCTCTTAATGAAGGAGAGGTGTGGAGAGAGTTTGCCCTAGAACTCATCATCAGATAAAAAATGACGTTAGTGATTTCAACTTCAGTTGGGTGGGTGGGGGGAAGAAACTAATTTTTTTAACAGATTTGGAACAAATTTCCCCCTCAGAAATGTTGACAGACTGTTAGATCTTGAAACCTGGGCCTAAAAAACGTAAGGGAAAATAATTTTGCTCTCCCTCCTTATTTTTACTGGTTTTCATGTTGCGCTAATTAGGGTCAGATTCGAAGCGAGGCCCCACCTATCATTCGAGATAATTTTGGGGGC
>NW_005842761.1:663016-683609 GCF_000455745.1 Alligator sinensis | reverse complement strand
TGCTGAAGAGTTGGACCCCCTCACATTCGTACTTTTGTTGCATATCTGTGCTCCAGGCCTCTTCGGATTGGCCTTTTCTTATTTTGTAACCTTGTAAATAGCCTGATGATAGTTTCCAACTCTGTAAATTTTTTTTTAAATCTCTTTTCCTGTAACTCCTAGCAGTGGATGCTGTGATTTAAATGCCAGTTGTACTATCATGAAGAAAGCTCTGGGCGGATCATGTCTAATTTGGCTACCTTCCCAGTGCGCTGCCTGATACCCAAAGAGACGTACCCCTTAGGCCCTGAATGAACTATTGAAGACACTAAAGAGTTAGTTTGGTGGTGGCAAATATCGAGGGTGCTTAAATCCATAGTCAGGGTTTCTCTACATGGAGCGTTGTTCCAGAATAGCTTTTCCTGATTAGGTCCCTGTGTGACTATCCAGAATAAATTTGCCTTATTCTTTTTCCTGGGTGGATTAAGCTAATTCAGAATAAGGCATTTTTGTTCCAGCACAGCACAAGGAGACGCACACAGGGAGTTATTCAGTATTTGCTATTCCATTTAAGACCTATTCCCTCTCTTAATCTGAATGAATGCCCTTGTGCTGAAAATCCCTCAGGTTGGGTGCCCAAAGGAGCCTGAAGGAGTGATGGGCCTGACTCCTACTGAGATGGTCAGAACATTCAGCCTCTCTCATGATGCCTTCCAGGCCACTCCACCACAGTTTCCATCCCCAAGCTGGAGTCTCGCACACCCACCAAGTGCATGCCTACAGTTTGTTGTCTCCTTTTTCTGTCTGAGCAGGCCAACGGTGATATTGGCTTGCCTTCTGCTGAAGCCAGCAAGTGTAGGATCAGACAGGAAGAGCAGGTGCCACTGGCACAGACAGAAGCAACAGGACTGGCCAGCAGAGACAGTGGGATGAGACATCTCCTTACCCTTGCCAGCCATCTCTTTCCCAGCTGCAGCAATTGCCATATGCTTCAGACAACCCGCAGTCGCTCTCCTGCACCTCAAGAGCCCCAGCACCTACCTGTGTTTCAACCTCACCCACAGTGGTACATCTATGTGCAGCCCCATGGCAGGCACTGCTGGCCAGAAGCTGGCATTTAAGGTAGCATGCAAATGATTTGCAAGTGCGTATGAAGCAATTTGCATATCGCGCCGCACTTGGCACTGCACTGAACCAGGCTGTTCCGTGTGCTCCTTGGACAACCCCAGGCAAGAGGTGCCAAGCTGCTGGTCCAAGTGAAGCCCCGTACAAATATTGGTACGAGTAGTAGTGCTGCTTCTACTGGAAGTCATTGGCAGCTATGGCAGCCCAGCACCTCCAAGAACTGGGTTGCTTTCCTTTTGATGCCTTTATTAGCTGAGGGGCAGATCCTCTGCTAGCATAGACTGAGGCAGCATCAATGACATGAAGAAAGTGTTTGACATCAGCTTATAGTATTGGGCCTGCTCTTGTAGAAACGGGGATTGCACACTACTGTCATCCCCATAATACAGGCAGTCCTTGACTTACAGCGTTTCGAGTTACAACGTTATGCCTTACGTTTCTAAATAGACACCCTGTTTCAACTTTATGACGTCAGTTTCAGCTTTACAACACTTGATCCAATACTATACCATGCCAGTGAGCAGGTTCACTGCATCGTCCATCTCCCTGGAAAACATCTCTCCAAGCTTCCTTGGATGCCTTCTTTAAGAAAGTAGCCAAGACTCCAGAAAAACCTGCAGACAAGACTCTTGAGAAGACTCCAGCCAAGAGGCCTTCAAAAAGTCCAGCAAAGTCACCTCAAAGAAGTCCTTCCAAATCAGTGCAATTGCTAATTACAATATAAATACATTAATGTAGCTATATTACTCATCTATAATTGATTGAGTACAAAATTATGGGTTATTTTTGGTGAAAATAGGGTATCGGGCCTTGGTTCAGGAACCAATCCCCCATTTATAACATTGTTTCCTATGGGAAAATCGGTTCCGAGTTACATTTCGACTTAAGACGCAGCTTTCAGGAAGCAATTGTGTCATAAGTCTGAGGACTGCCTGTATCTGATTACTGTCCATCATGCATTTAGCATCTAATTGCATTTTTTAGGCAGACAGATCTAAAAAATGGAACCTGAGTATATATTTTTAATTTTCTTACAAAAGAGGGCAAACACACCACAGCCAACTAGCCCTCCCTCCTCCTCTCCCCCTGAAGTGAATGAATGGCTTTTCATCATGTGACTTTGAAGCAAATGCCTCTGACTCAGGATGGGGATCATGGGAACAAAACATCTGAGCTCTCTTGAACTCCTTTCAGGAGGTTCTTTATTAAAGAAACAGACATTTGTAATCCACAGAAGAAAACTTATTTCTGGTTTGAAGTTTGATTTCAGGCACAGAATCAGGAACTATGAAATCGAATAATCAGATGGCAGCTAATCCTTGATGTTAAATTCTTGGTGATACTGAAATTTTATACTAGCGCCTTCAGTGCCACGAGTATTGGATGCTTTAATGATGGGCATTTAGACCTACTAAACAGAAAGGCAAATGGATTGCCCATGTCTGCAGAATATCGTGAGCCATCACGAGAAGAAACTCCATTAGAGCAGACATCCCCAATAAAGGAGGCAGAGGAGGCCTTTGTACAAACTGAGACTCAACTTATTGGTGAACAGTAATGTATAAGGTCTCACCACCGGGCCTTGAGTTACAAAGGGAGCGGAGTCATCAGAACCAAAAAAACATCAATCCCACACAAAGTTAGAAGAAAGTTACGCTCATCAAGTTTGAGACCTGGTCAGTGTCATTGTCACAGGAAACAGCAAGGCCACTTGGATGAAGAGGAGAGAGATGGATCCAGCAGAACAAGCGTAGCCTTCTAAACAAGAGGAATGATTGGCCTTTCACAAGATGGCAGTGATAAAAGAGAAGAACCCCCTTGGGTTTCAACAGGACTTAGAGTTATGCTGCAGATCTGCTGGCGAGGGATGCCTCTTCAGGGTTGGGTTTTATGTGCCTTGAAGAAAATATTGTGAATGGTGCAAATTTAAAAAAGAAATGGAAGCCTGTCCCTTGCTGCAGCAGCCCACAGGAAGGAGTGCAAGGCTGATGCTAGCATGGGCTCCCAGGCCATGGCAAGAGCAGCTCCGTGCCTGAGTTATGCATGCCTGAAGAAGTGTGACGTAGTGATCACTGGCTGCTCAGAAAATAGGATTGGCATCAACTGTGTGCTGAGCTACTTGTGCAGGTGAAGCGGGTGGACATCTCTCCCAAGAAAGATGAGGATAAGGAGACCTCCTTGAACAGTGTACAGGAGTGTCTTGCAGGGGTCTGAGGACCTGGAAGTAGCACTAGGTCTAGAGACAGATGAACTGGTAGATAGTATTGCACCTGCCAAGGGCTCCAGTGCAAAACCAACCCTTAATGCCATTGGCCAGGCATTATAAATTAGGGCTGTGCAAACCTTCAGTTGCCAATTTGATTCAGAGGAGATTTGGCTTGATTTGGAGGCCAAATCTCCGAATCTAAATCAAATCGGGAGACTCATTAAAAGCTCTGAATTGATTCAAAGCATCCAAATCATTTGAAAAAGATTCAGAAAAGATTCAGAGATTCAGATCAGCCGGGGAGAGGCAAGCACAGCCAGGCAGTTGCAGGTTATCCCACAGCTCCTCCAGCTGTGCCTGCCTCTCCCCGGGCCAGGGGAGCCATGGGAGAAGCCCCCATGGCTGTCCTGCCTGGCCCTGGCCTCCTGGGACTTTAAAAAAAAAAAAGAAAGCCCCGCATTCACCAGCTGCAGCAGTCACCCAGAGCCAAGCACTGCTTAGCCCCAGCGGCCGTAGCTCCTGGCAAGCTCACAGTGTCCTGCCGAGCCGCGCTGCACCTGCGCCAGGGTGCAGCTGCTGTGCGGGTGCCGGGGGGGCATCCCCACTGCCCCCCACTGCTCTGTGCTGTGCAAGGTGACTTTGCCATGAGTGCCTAGAGGCCTCAATCGCCGCTGCTACAGCCAGTGAGTGCAAGGCTTTTTTTCTTTTCTTTAAAAGTGCCAGGAGCCAGGGCCAGGCAGGGTAGCAAAGGGGACTTCTTCCGTGGCTCCTCTCCCCGGCAGATCTGAATTACCAAGTCTCTGAATCGGCGCCAAATCTTTTGAAGCCGATTCAGCTGAATCGAATGGGGACAGTGATTCGAATAACTGTCCTCTGAATCTGAATCGAATACTTCCCTATTTGCACAGACCTACTATAAATCCCTGGTGCTTGGCTGGGGAATGATAAATGCTCCAGCCACTTTTCAGAGGTTGGCCAAAGAAAGACTCACAGGACTTGAATGGGAATGTGTTTGCATGCTGCCATCTGTAGTTAGAGGTGTTAGGGATGCCCTAACCCCAGATAAAGTGTATTGCCAAGGCTGCTGCCAGCAGAAGCAGGCCTGCTGCAGGAGGCTGGGTATGCACAGTGAAGTGATCCTGCGAATGTGGAGGGAAACCAGAGGAGGCTTCTTAGGGCATGGTGGGACTTTGCTCCTGCTCAGTAGGTTGTTGTGGTAGCATTGACAACAACTACAAGAATATCACATGGGCATCATGGCATCCAGTCCACAGTGGGATATGAGTGTATTGCTGAGAGTGGTTGGGATTTCCAAAGGAAATGGCCTGACTCGTCTCTCTGAAGGTCCCAGTGAAAGTCCTGTTGACATCAGTAGGACCATGACCTAAGCTGATCTAAGTGCCTTTGGAAACGGCAGCCTGTTAGGCTTTCTGTTAGGGGTGCCTTCGCCCTCCACTTGGGTACTGCATTGACCCCACAGGAAATGCAACAGGAACAGACCTGACAGGCAGGTGACAAAGAAATTATCAGGAGCTTGGGTAAAAATCCTCTGGGGAAAGATTTATAAAGGTCTAGAGTAGACAGCGTGGCGGCGGAGAGGGGGAAGAGATGATCAAGAAAGCTTGAAGAAGTAATGAATGGGCCAGCTATTAAATCCCTCCTCATTCTTCTCTTCTCCAGACTAAATAAGCTCAGTTCCCTCAGCCTCTCCTCAGAAGTCATGTCCCCCAGCCCGCTCACCATTTTCATTGCCCTCCACTGGACTCTCTTCTGTTTATCCACATTCTTTCTATAGTGGGGGCCCCAAAACTGGACACAGTACTGCAGATGGAGCCTCACCAGTGCCAAATGGAAGAGACAATGATAAAAAAAGCAGATGATAAAAAGAGTCACTTGACTCAATTCCTGGTTAACCTATGGAACTCAATGCCACAAGACATCACTGTGGCAGAGAATGGAGATGCCTGTCTTTTTAAATTTACTAAAGTGACAAGTGTTTTGGAATACCTGTCACGGGGCTTGCAAGGGCTCTTGCTTCATGGTGCGAGTCAATCCCTGAGGGATGGAGGCTAGAAAAAAAACACTTCCCTGTAGGGGCCAGTTCTTGGATCACTGCATATGTCTCTGAAGCAGCAGGTGCTGGCCGCCATCCGGGACAAGGTGCTGGACTAGATGGACGCCTGATAGGACCCAGGCTTCTGCACCCATGGCATGACCAGGGTTTAACTCACTCCAGAGAATTCCCAAGATTGTCATACCTCTGCTTGCAACATTGCTGAATCCATAACTGGAAAATTATATCCAAGCCAAAATTACTCTATTTCCCTGGCTACACCTTTTCAGTGGAGCTGGTGACCGAGTACTGAGGTCAGTACTGACTGTAGCATTGTTTCAAAATGGTACAGATGGCAAAGCAGAAGTGGTAATCTGAAGGGCTAAATGCTGCCACCCACCGTGTTGCCAGCTCTCTTGCCTTTGCCATGTGGTCTTACGACCTTGAATGCCTCCCTTAAAGACCCAGCTGTGGGAAGCCTGCCAGGAGGGGAGGCCCTTGGCTTTCACTTAAAACCAAAATTATGTTTTTAGTGCTCATGGTCATGGAGAAATGTTTGCGGACATGACCCAAGGCTAGCACACCTCAAGGACTTGGAAACAGGAAGATGAAAAAGAAGCCCAAATGCATTGTGGGGGGGGGGGGGGGGGTTTCAAAGAAAGAAAGAAGGGGTAAAGAAGAATGGGTAGTACCAAAGATTTCTGACCAGGCTGTAGCCAGGGACCTGTACGGTACCCAGCTGGACTGGCAGCTGATGTGCAAATCCCAAGTGGATCATGCATCATCCAGAGCCCAGAGTCGGCTCTGGAGACAGCACACAAGGCAGCTTGTCCAATGTGTTCACTACACAGCTGGCAAAATGAGGAAGACCTGGTAATGGGGGGCATCTGGAAGGGAGTAAGAAACCCATTGTGCTATTCCTGGCTCTGCCACTGAATCCTGTACAATGCAGAGCTAGTTGCTGCTGCCACCCAGTGCCTTGGTTTACCCATCTGTAAAATGGGGGAATGATAACACTGTTTCCTGCCCACCTTGTAGAGGAGTCATGAGAACAAAGTGCTTAATGTCCACACAGTGCTCTGAATGGGCAATCGCTGTGAGGCTGAGCTGTGTTACCATTGGGGTAGAAAGCTGGGATAATACAATTAACCAAGAGATGAACTGTTTTCTCACTTCTCTACTCCTGATAACTTGATGCCATTCAAGTCCCCAGACAAAGAGTGGATTGATAGCACAAGAAGGGGCCTACATTTTTTAGTGCATCTCAGCCTTAACCCCATGGTATCTCAGAGCCCCCTGTGGGAAAGGGAAGGATTAGCATGCCCATTTCACAGATGGGGACCTGAGACACAGATTAAGTGACTTTCACAAGGGTCACTGGCACAGCCAGGGATTAAGCCTCAGTCTCGTCAGTCCCAAGCTAGTGTGCTAGCCACTGGACCCTCCTTCCTTCTTAGGCGGTTACTCTGGGGAGTAAAACCATGCTTTGGAGCAGACTTTGCTGAAGGAATGTCCTGAGGCCTGAATAGCTAAAGGCCTGCCTCCATGTGGCCAGCATAGCTGTAGCAGAATGACTACTAATGCTAACTACTGCCGCAGAGCTATTCTGTAATAACTCCTTCATGTGAATGCCCTTGTTTCAAAACAGCTGCTTTTATTCCAGAGTAAATGTGCTGCATATTCTGGAATAGAAATAAAGTTTGAAATAAAGAGTCCACGTGGAACAGCTATTTTAGAATAGGCAAGCTATACTATCTCTAGTGGAAATGTTGCCCTGCAATAGCTACTCCAGGAAACTTCCCTCTTAGAGATGAGGCCTTAATGCCTACCTAAATGACCTCAGATGTCTGTTCTGCCATGTTAGGGCAAGCTGGGTTGTGTTTGACTGTAAGCTGTCAGGGGCAGGACAGAGACATCATATCTCAAGGGAATGTGAGGTGAGAGAACCCCATGGGATTAGGATCATAGATGTGGAGCCTGTTCATGGTTATGGAAGCAAACACATTTTATTTTGATAATCTTGTATTTTTACTTAACTGTCAACCTTATGGAGTGTTTTTATGGATGTTGCTGTTTTGTTTTCTGAGCCCGTTTCCATTTTATTATTCTTTTGTAACCTGTGTATATAGCCCAGCGGTATGGTTAAAAACTGTAAATAAATGACCTTTTTATCTGTTTTTCCCCAACTTTGTGGAAGTTGTTTTGTTTGTCACCCCTGTTACTGCATCACAGAAAAGGACAGCAGAGTCAAAGAGAGGTTTGGGCCCTGGAGGAGGTAAGGCAGCTCCTCATATATCAGGCTAGCCTAAACCTGTGGATTTTGTAGACTTGCAACTCCAGTGGTGGAGAGCAAAGACCATGCCTGAATGTATATCTCATGCTGTCGCTTTTTAAATGCACGCTGAGGTGACTCAGAGCAAATCAGTGGAAAAGGAACTGAGGACCAGAATTGGTCAGTTTTTTCTTTGCACTTTTTTTTTGAGAAGTACAGATTCAGTCATACATTTTGCAAATCAGTGTCAGTGTGTTGGCTACAAAGGACCAACTCACAGAATCATAATGAATTCTAATTTATTGTACGGGATGTGAAGTTACCAATAAAATCATAAAGGCAAACTTTGAGTTATGAGGGGTACTGGCCACCATAACACACTCACACACAAACACACACACAATTGCTGCGATAGTAGTGAAGCACCGAAGTTGGTTTATACATATCCGGGGCTCTGGAGTCTGCTGTTGATGGTCAGCTTCCTCCAAGGTGATGTCTTCTCCAGAAGGGAGTCACTTGCTTGTCCTTCTGTCTCGGTAGGTCAGGTGCTGGATGAGGGGGTGCCACTGAGGGTCATGCTTCACTGCCTTTTGTCTCTTTCTGGCATACTTGTGTGATCCCCCCAGCATCATCTTGACTGCCCAATCTGGAGGTTGCTGTCCCATGTGGGTCTTGAGTAGTGCATGACAGCTGTCAGTCACGGGGGTCTCTGCCTGCAGTTTTGGGAATTTACCCTTGACTCAATTGGCTTAATGGATGTATTGTCATGGGTTACAGGAATAGTCAATAGGCGGGGTGCTCTGTTCCAGGAATCAGTTCCTTGGCATGATTAGCCTAAAATGGCTTGTAGAGTTGCATTTTGTAAGGGTAAGTTCCTCTGGCTAGGCTATTATTAATTAACAGCCAGAGGCTCTTGCTTTGTCATTTAATTACCTACTGATCATCATACATACTCACATTCACTCAAGGGACCAGCCCAATATAGCAGATTTTGTCACTTTGCAATTACAATTTCAATGCAGTTTTTTTCTACAGGGAGTACATTCCTTAAGGGTTTAAAAGTATAAAAAGTATAAAATATAAAATACAAAATCTCATGGTAAAGATGAGACAGATGAAATATAAAAATGCACTGTGAGAAATATATAAAAATGCAATGTGAGGTAGTGAGGATCAAAGGCTACTGGGGACAGGTTAGGTTAGCACCAGAATATATTTACAGTCTTTGAAGTGGATATTTTAGTTCTTTTGTTTTCTTTATTGACACTGAGCTTAATTAATATGTAGATGTAGTTTCTAGGTTTCTCCTACAGAAAGCCACTTCAGCTTTCTGGCTTGCTCTGAGCCTTGCCACGCCCATGCGATGAGTGTGCTAGGTCTCTGCCAATGCTTAGAAGGAAAAAGAAATGCACAAAATTGAGGGGGGGAGGGTGCAGGCGAGAAGGGCTTCTGTTATATCAATGTCCAGAAGGGAAATGCATAAAGGGGGTTTTCTGCTACAAGCCCTGCTTAGGAGAGTCCCCAAGCCAAACTGCAGCTCACCGCCCTCTGATCTCCTAAAGCAGCTTCACAAGCATCCGGCTCTTTGGTTCTGTGGAGTTGGTTCTGTAGTGCCCAGCCAGGACATCCTCCTTTGGGCCCTGTGCCCAGATAAACAGGGAGTCTTTCTTTCAAACAGTCCTTTTGCCCTTTGATGCGTATGCAGGGGCACGAGAGGCAGGGACATCTTGGACAGGAAGTCCTGCTTCTCATCCGATTTACTGTACCCCCCTAGGAAATGTGAATCCCTATGCCTCATTGTGAAAATATCCTTAGGACACAAGCCCAACACACTGCTTTTCAGCAAGGCATTGATATTTAACTCTGCTTCTGTTGGGAAGGAGCCCTGGGCTTTCTCAAGTGTTTGCAGGACCCAGTCATCTTAAACTGGCTACATCCAGTGCTCTAGCCTTAATCAGTGCTGAAGGGAGTTGAAGCCCCACTGCTCCTGCCTCCACTGTGGAGAGATCACCAGCAAAGAAACTTCCAGCCCCATGAGCAGCTTGCAAGCCTGCTTGAGGCAGTGAAGGAATGAGTCTGCAAACAGCAAATGAGCCAGACAGGCAGAGAGGCACTGAAGCTACTCTGTAAAGAGGAGGAGGATGAAGGGAGTCCTGGGATCACAGAGCTCACTTTGTGGCACCCACACAAAAGGTTGCCCAGGAGTACAAGGTAAGGCATAAGCACACAGTGTGACACTCTCAGTGTGTCTGATCCCCAGCAGGCTTTCTCCTGGGTTGGCTTAGCAACTGCCGGAGTTGTGCCCCTCAGCGTGATGGCTTGATTACTCAACCAAATGCCCTCAGAGGCTTTGGGCAACCATGGGGGCTGCTTCCTCTCTTCCTATTTGCCATCATGAAAGTCACGACTGACTACATTACAGCTATAGGCACAAATGACTCTAGGATTTGTAATGGGCGCTTGGCTATTTTAACATTGTTTTGTGCAGAAGAAAAATACAAATATCATATTTGGAGTGGGGGAAATGTTGTTTTTCCATTTATTTGTTTTGTTTTGTGTTTTTAAGCTCTCTCTCATTGCTTCCTGAAAATGCTCCACTGCCACTTGGAGTCCATGAAAAACAAGGCAGAGGAATTTAAGCCTATTCATGAGAAGAAAATGGAGATAATGTGAGGCAGTGCTCACCCTCCTAGCTACATGCAGTTAGGCAAAATTAAAGTTATCCCTCATCTGGAAAGGCTGGTCAAGTGCTTGGGAGATGTGAGCTTCAGGTTCCCATCCCCTGCCACTGACTCCCTGGATGACCTTGGGTAAAATCCTTCATTTCCCTGGGGCTCAGTTTCTCCTCTGATAAATGGGGATAACAATCCTTCCTTGGTCCATTCAGACAGTAAGCTTTCAGGAGAAAGGAATAAGTTTCTGTCTCTGGAACAAGCATGGCCCCCATTACTGTACTATCTGAGCAATGTTGCAGTCTTTAATGTATTTATCCTTATGGTATCTGGTGGAGGAGGGAAGTGTCACTCCCCTTTTGGAGAGAAATTAAATCATTTGCCCAGAAGGGAGTTAAGCTCTGTCTTCCACCTCATAGTTGAGCCTCTTCACCACTAGGCCAGGCTCCCATTCACTGAGTGCCTCACTATGAGCTCACCTAGCACCTAACACAGTGGTGAGCTCAGCTGGTCTTCATTTCCGCAGGAGCAGGACCACCTCCTGCTGGCCTGGATGAAAGAAATAGAGGAGGATCTTGTGAAAAGAAGAGTGGGAGTCACTAGTGAGCTCTTCCTAAAGACTTCACATCCAACCATGTTGTGGAGGAGGAAAGTCAGCAACCTGCAAGGGGTTTCCTACAAGTACGATGGCATCATTTGCACCGAGTCCCACCCCATGCAGAGAATGGCACTTGAACTGGTACTAATAGGGTCCTGGTGCTAATACTTAGGGGGTCAACCTAGGATCCAGGAGGCTGACATCTAGTTCTCAGTTCTGCCACAGATCTCCCAGGGGTCCTTGGACAAGTCACTTAGGATGGGCCTGCTTAGCAGGACAAGCTAACTTTTAAATTAGTCTGAGGGCAGTTGCTGTATCTGCCTGGAGCTGTGTATCAGCCAGCTGCCTGGGTGTTTGCTCAGCTCCTCAGAGGGCTTTGCAGTCTGTGCTGGTCAAACTGTGGCTGTGCCTATGCTGCTAGCAGTACTAGAGCTTGCAAGCTTGAATCTAGGCCTGCACTAGTGGGATTTTCAAAGGCAGTTGAGCAGGGTGCATGCCAGACTCCAACAGGTGTCCCCTACTTTAGCACTTTTGAAAAGCCCCACTAGCTACCTACTTATATCTTTAGGCACCCGAGTATCTTGGGAAATCTAGGCCTTAGTCCAGGGGTGGGCAAAATGTGACCCGGGGGCCAAATGCAGCCCACCAGGCCATTCTATCCAGCCTGCGGGGCCCCTTAAAAATTTAGAAAATTAGTATTTATCTGCACTGGGCTGCCTGTCATGTGGCCTTCGATGGCTTGCCAAAACTCAGTAAGCGGCCCTTTGCCCAAAATAATTGCCCACCTCTGCCTTAGTCTGTGTTTGCAAACCAGGGGCAAAAGTACTGCCTCTCTCAGAGGGGAATGAGGAAAGGGAGCTAGGGATCGCTCTTTCTCTTCTACTTCTTCCTGACATTACTCGATCTGAGGGAAGTTCCTAAAGGGCCAGCCCTCTCTATCTCACTCCAGAAAGTAGCTTCTTCTGGAGTCTCCTGCCATCCGCAGGAAACGCATGCACCCGAGATGATGAGGTGCTGAGCTGTGGCAGTCAGGGGGCTTAGAGGGAGCTCGTAATAGTTCACACATTGCTGCATTTCTATCTTGGGAAGAGGACAAGGACTTGGGTTCCTCAGCAGTCAATCTGGGCCAAGTATTTAGAAGTTTAAATGCAGGTCTGAGCACAGGCAAATGCTCACAGCACCATGAGCATCCACACTTAGTGTTGTCTTCCACTTTTCCCAGCATAGTTGCGGCACTTCCCTGGTTAGAAAGACCTTGGTGATCAGACCCCTCCAGGATTTGAAGAACAACTTGTAACTGCTGGTATTGTGCAAGATCCATGTAATTCAGTCCTGTATCTCTACTCTTAAGTCTGATGCAGTAACTTGTGACTTTCAGTGTTGCACGTCAAACAGTTCTCTTGTAAGTTTTGCTCTATTTAGTATCTCTCCTGGTAAGATCGGGATGGTTTTACACTGTGTGTCCTGTGGCAGCATGTACAATGCCACACAAGATGCTGTGGTGTTTGTTATCCCCACAGCTTTTAAGTGAGTCTTTCCACAGGGATTTGGATAACAAAGGGATTTATATTCCCTTTTCCAAAGCAATATGGGGCCCTGGTTGGTACAGTGCAACAGCCTGGAGAGAGAGAGAGAGAGAGAGAGAGAGAGAGAGAGAGAGAGAGAGAGAGAGAGAGAGACACACACACACACACACACACACACACACCCCCTTCCAGGAACAATCCCATTGCAGCATTCCCTTCTGGAGTGGCCCATTAGGTAGCATTTGGTTGTGATAATCTTAACCCGTGTTAGGTTTCATCCTGGTCCCTAACAGAGATCAGCTCAAACTCTTAAGCAAACAGGTTAATCTCTATCCATTCATGTCTCTGGGTTTCTGCATATCCACAGTCTTTTTGGGTTTTCAGATTGCCAGTGTCCCCTGACTGGCTCAGTCCCAAAGCAGGGATTTTTTTCCAAAATAATAATAATTAAAAAACATTTTTAGTGGTGACCAATTTCTAAAAGGACAATGATTGGGTGAAATAAACTGAGCAGAAAATGTTAGGGGAAATTTGTTCTTCTTTGGCAACTGACAGCTTTTGCAATTTCTACCATTTTCATTGCTTGACAATGAATACATACATTTACAACACAGCCCAATGATTTGTTTTTCTAAGGAAGGAGAAATGAAACCTACAGGTAAAAGGCGTACGCTATCACTACCCTGTCCATTTAAGCCAATGGGGCTGATCAGCTCTGAATGTCTCAGTGATCCAGCCAATATTCCACATAAAATGCAAGCCAACTGAAGTCTACCTCAGTGCATGGCTCAACCAGCTGGCAAGGACAGAGGAGATCAAAGGTGACATTGAACAAATACTGCTTGCCCAACTCTTCAGACAAATCATTTCCAATCATGACATAGAGATAAAAGCAGACACAGATCCTTGCACAATCTCTCCCTCTCCCTGCCTTCTCCTTGGCTTCAAACTAACTCAGCTAACTATGTCTCTCTCCCTATTCACTCAGAATTTTTAGGTCTGTACTAAGTTATGGTTCCAGTTTATTTAGTTAGGGGGTGTAGTTTTCAAGGGGGATATTGGCATAAAGATGCCTTATACAGGCCTGACCTACTAATATAACTGTGCTCACACTTAAGGGAATCAGGGTGCTTTGACCCTGATGGTATAGTATAGAAATACACTACTTTTGTAGACAGACAAGATATGAGAATCATAGAGAAGGAAGCCTTGAAATGACCTGCATAGGTAATCTAGTCCAGCCCTCTTTCCGAGGCAGGATCATCCCTTTCCAAACCATCCTATAAAAGTCCACTGTCTAGCCTCTTAGGAAAACTACACAGTCAACCCTGACACAATATCAGACATAACACCCTAACCTGCCACAGGTAAAGCAGGGTGGGGACCATAGCGACCAATGTTTTGCTACTGTAAGGATTGTTACTATATGCTCAAGAAATCCCAGGAAAAGAGGAAAGGAAACTGCCCCCACAATCCATACCACTCTGACCATGGGGTAAGATTCCTTCTTGACCCCAAATGTGGTGACTGGCTGGAGCAGAGGGGCAAGACCCTCTAGCCAGGAATCTCTGGGTTTAAGTCCCAGCAGGAGCATAAAAAGACACCCCATTCCCGACTCATTTGAGGACCAAGAGCACAGGTCTGGAAAGGACCATCCGGGTCATGAGGCCTATCCCCTGCAGGCAACCATGTAATAGATGTTAAGTGGAGACACATAGGTAGGTATTCTGAATTCAAGTGGAAGGCAGGGTAGATTTGCCCCTTATAGAAATATAGCATAATTTTCATGAGCTGGAGCTCATTCAACATCTGAGGAAGTGAGCTCCAGCTCATGAAAGCTCATACTATACATCTCTAATTGAAGTAGTCTATAAGATGCAAATCTACCTTGCATTCTATAGATGTTAAGTGCCAAAGGGTTCACAAGACCATCCATCCCAGTCCCTCTCACACGCAACAGTGCACAAAGAACCATCTAACTGCCCATGACAGAATTAGGATTTTCAGTGCCAAAAACCAGAGACTCAAAACACTGTAGCCTGAGATGGGAAGGCTTAAGAGGCACAAGCACATCACCAGTGCCTGTTGAGACTTGGTGGTGAAGAGGCAAGAAGCCTGGGGACAGAAGGAGGGCAACAACCTGACTTTGTGACCCAGAAATGTGGATGCTGCCCTGGCAAGGGGAAGCGAGTCTTGCTTTCACTGTTATCTGTGCATTTTGCATTGCAGTCATTAGGAAACTGGCCCCTGCTGGGGGCAGAGAGCAACTTCTCCACAGCATACTCCACCTGCTTGGAATTGCCTCCTGTGAAGCTTGACCAGCAGCCCAGACTGCACTGTTTGGAAAGCCTTTGAGCGGCAACCGGGGCAGCACTGCTTCATGCAAGAGAGGCCTCTTAGGAGACAAGACACAGAATCCACAGCAGGAAGGAGCATGGGCCTCTGTTTTGAGAGAGAAAAAAGAAAAAAGAAACCCCAGGAGATTGGCAGGAGCAAACCACAAAATCTATGCTTTTCCTTTCAGAAAGAAAGCTCCCACATGTACAATACTCAATATCCAACAGCCCCTTACCCATCAGGACACCTCTATCATTACTAATCAGCCCACTCTGCTCTGCCAATTCCCTCCTGATACTGTACTTCTTTGAGAGCATGGATAACACGTCCAGCTTACACGGGAGGGTGGCGTGAGTAGGCCAACGACTGATGATCCATTTGTTTTCAGGCTGCTTTTCAACTGCAGGCCAAAGCCCCTTCCCTCTTGCCTCTCCACTGAGCCAGATCCGGACTCCTGTTTCTATAGTGCAACCCAGAATAGCACTGTCTTCCAGTGCTCTGACCCCAGCTCTGTTTAAAGCAGTGGGGGCCAGCTTTTTTTGTAGGTTTGCCACAAATTAGCTCCACACTCTTCTCCTAGTGCCACTACAATCCCCTTTCCCTGCCACGTCTGCCTTTCTGCCTTGTGCTCCCTGCCTGAGCTGCTGCTCTGCTTTCTGCTCCCTGTCCTATCTGCCACTGTGCTGCCTGCCTCCTCCCTGCCCTGCCATGTGCCACACACAGAGGCTGTCTGTGCCATGTGTCCATCCCTGGTGTAAATGATGGATTTTACAGTAAGGGGGGATTGGGACCATGGACCCTTTTGCTCTCCCCTTTCAAGGGCTGTGACCACCTTCCTGGCCCAGTCAGGCTCTGTCTGACTTGCTTTCCTTCTGGTCCCATGGAACTTTTCTCCTTGGCTGCCAATTTTTTAAGAGAAAGGTTGGAGACAAAAAAAAAAGAGAAAGAGGAGATGGGTAGAAGGTGCTTGCACCCTTGTCTGCTCCCTAGCTGAGGGTTAGGGTAGCATCTTGGGACAAAGGAGATGTGGGTTCAAACCCCACACCTAAAAGGATGTTGGGGAATTTCTAAAAACCTCTCTTCTTATCACGTTGTCTTTTGCTCAGCATATTGAATGCTGATCTCCTACTCCAGGCCAGAAACAGCTTTCTGAATTGTAGGCCCCTGGTTAACACAGCACTGCTGCTTGGCACTGAGAGGTAGTGAGGAAGTGACCCAAAGTTTAGCTGCCTTGTGATGCCAGCAAACCCCTCTATTACATTCAGAAACTCTGTTTCTGCCTAACGGAGATTTATGTTTATTGTAACTGGAACCGGGGGCTTTTTTTTTTCATATACAAAATGCTTTTTATTTTATTTTCCCCCAAAGGACAATGGCAAGGTTGCAGATTTCTCTGCAAATCAGAAACATGGCAGAAAGCTTGTAAAAATGTCAACCCCTTAGAAATTTGATGCTGAACCATTCCACAATTTTTCTGCTTCTTTGAAATCATTGATGAAATGTAGGGTGGTTTTTCAACCGCTTTTTCATGAGAATGAAAGTCCTGCTTATTGAGACATGAATCTGTGCCTCCCTTATTTCTCCAGCCAGAGGGGAGGATGAACTGTTGCCACTAGAGGACAGTGGTCGATAGCAAGGATGGGGAAGCTGGTGGCTCTGCTGCTTCCTCTTCCGCCAGGATAGTGGGGCTGAGCTTCCCAGGTCACAGTGCTGCATCTGGACCCACCCAGAGCCTAAGCTGAAAGGCTGCTCTCCCAACAGGGTCGGTGCCAGGGAGAGAGCCCTATATATGCCCCCACAGTGCCCAGCCCAACGGGGGCTTTCTCCAGGGGCTGGAACCAGCTCCCCAAGGCAGCCCCGGGCTCTGCCAACACCAGCTCCTGAGCCGGAGACTCCAGGTAATGGGGAGAGACCTTGCGGGAAGCGCTGGGGACAGGCAGGACAGGGTCTCTTTGCACACAGGGCCCCTCTGCACCCATCTCTGCTCCCTGGGGTCTGCAAGTCCCAGAGCTGTTGCCCTCACTAACACACACAAGCTCTGGGTCTGGGTTGTGCTGGCAGGCACTGATTCAGCTACAGGAGAGTGCCCGCCCCTGGGAACAGGACAGTGACCAAATCTCACAGCCAAAGGGGACAGAGGAGAGAGAATGAGAAAGGGACAGATGGGAAAGGGCAGCTGGAGCAGTCAGTGGGCAGGGAGGTGACCGGCTTTCCAGCCCCCTTCCCTGCAGCCTCCCCAGGCAGAGCCGCTGTCCTGTGAGCAAGGCAAGGAGCAGAAAGGAAAAGCCCATCCCTGCCCCTGCCTGGTCCCTGCACTCCTGAGAAACTGGACTGCCCATGGGGACAGAGTTCAGGGGAACATCCCTCAGCAGGGCTCCTTGTATCCTGCTGTCTTGTAACATTTTGATCCCAGTAGTATTCGTGGAGGGGAGGAAGGGTTCAAACTGTCTTGGTGGGTTTAGACCTGCTGAGAGAGGTTGTGACTGCACTGGAATAAAGTGTCTGAGCACTTTCCCAACATGGGAGACTCAAGAGCCCCTCTGTAGGGACAGAGCCGCAGGGACCCAGGTTGTGACATGAACTCCTGAGACCTCCCAAATCCCCTTCTCAGCCTGGCAGGCCGCAGAGCAGCACCCATGTTCTGCCCCGGTGTGCCATCCCCTGGGGGACGGGCTGTGATGGACAAGGCACAAAGGGCAGATTTTGTGGGCAGCACAGAGGGGCTCATCCCAGAAGCTGAGGATGCTGTGCCCATGTCAATAATTAGAGTTGTCAGGCAAGCTATGAGTGATGGCTAGCAGGAACGTGTTGTTTTTGGGAGAGGGTAGAAATCCCTTCTCCATCATCCCGTAGTTGTGTAGCAGAGAGGCAGCCTCAGCCTTTTCCTGAAATTTACAGCTAGGGGTTGCAGAGACTCTGGGAACGTGTTGTCATCCCAGAAAGCTAAAAATAGTCAGTGCATAACTAAGACATCCCTTCCCAAGCATCTGGGTCCTCTGAGTCCCTGCAACTCCAGAGCAGCTCAGGAGCATGGAGTGGATGAGCTCTGTCCATCAGTGCAAGGGGCATTTGCTATTGCAGCACCTTCCTGACAGAGCCTGGTTACATGACAGTCTTCAAAAGGCCACTGTATGGGGAGAAGGTGAGGGATGAATGAGCAGGCTAAAGACAGAGGTCATAGCTTCACAGGATGCTGCAGAAGGAGCTGGGCTGTATGGTCTGTGCCACAGCTGGTGGGACTCTGGCTGGGGCAGCTGGTGCTGAAAGGGGTGCTCTTGCAGCTCCAGGTGCTGGTGACCTTCGAGGTGGTGCCTGTGTTTTTCACCATGGAGCCGTGTGTCCTGCTAGACGCTCACCAAAAAGCGCTGTACCGGGACGTCATGCAGGAGAGCTACGACACCTTGATGTCACTAGGTAAGAACAACACTTCCTTCAGGATGAGGAGCTTCAGGGTCACTCAAGCACCTAGCTCAGCCTCTGCTCCAGGTCCCAGTGATATTTATGTCAAGAGGATCAGCCCTGTCACCCCTGGGCTGTGGCTGGGAGCAGCCCTCCCCTCCATACCCCTTCCAATGAAGAACACAACACGGCTGCTGCCTGCTCATGCCTGGGGGTCCCTGTGTGACACAAGCGCTCTGATTATGTGCCTCCATTTTGGGCCCTATCTGGGACTGCCTTCCCACTCAGGCAAGGCCTGCCCTCTCTGCACCGTAGTTTATTTTTCCAGCTCTACCTGGCTCACTGAAAACTCGTTCACTTGGTGTGTCACTCTGCCGCCTGCCATGCATAGCCCATGTCCACTCCATCTCCCTAAGGATCTGGGCTGCCATGCTACATATTGATGTGATGTGTTTATTATCACTTACAGGGCTTTCTCTTCTACCTAAAGTAGGCAGCATGGATGCTGTTAGCTCTACTGGATCTGGTTCAGTCCTTGGTGGGGGTACAACATTTAACCAGCCTCCGCATCCTAGCATGGTGAGAGGTGACCCAGGGAAGGCTATACTAGGCAAGTGTCCTGGGGCAGAAGTGGCTTGCTTGGATGTGCTTCTTATTTCCTCACATTGAACCCAGCCAGAAAAGCCGATGAAGATGTGACAGGATGGGCTCACTACTGTGATACCACTTCTCTGATTTTCCTCCACCGTAGAATTCCCACTCCTGAAATCAGATGTGATCTCCCGGCTGGAACGAGGGGAAAAGCCACATGTCCTGGGTTCCTGGAGCTCCCTGGAAAGGGGTATCACGAACACATCCCATGGAGGTGAGGGATCAGTGTTGCTGCCTCAGGTATACACTGCTGGGAATCCCAGTGAGGCCCCATGAGTGTCCTCCATGTCTACCCCGTTTCTTCCAGTTCAGGCCTGTTCCCAGCAGGTGTAGCATCCTCATGGCAGATGTCACTCAGGGCTTCTCTCCCCATCCTCACTGGCAGGATGCTCATTTCCCTGGAGTTTCTGGTTGAGATGTGAATACAGTATAAGTGCTCTCCACTGGGGCAGGATTTGGTAGAGCTCCTGTTTTTTACATCTTCCAAGCAGTTATTTGTATTTGTTTTTCCTTTTCCCACCCCTTCCCTGGGGTTCCCTCCCACACTCCAGCCCAGGGAATGACTGTAGCTTGGGTTCATAGAAATCATAAAATCATAGAAAATGAGGGTTGGAAGGGACCTCAGGATGTCATCTAGTCCAACTCCCTGCTCAAAGCAGGACCATCCCCACCTAGATCATCCCAGCCAAAGCTTTGTTTAGCTGGGTCTTGAAAACCTCCAAGGATGGAGCGTCCACCCCCTCTCTGGGTAAGAGAGGCAGTTTGTAAGAGGAAGTATGGTATAATAAATGGGCTGGTGAGCTTGGGCTCTACTCCCAACTTTGTTACAGGTCTTCTGGGTGACCCGGGAAAAGTCACTTCACCTCAATGCTATCCTCCCTCTCTTAGCAGGTGAGGATGGGGTGAGTGAGAGCGAAGAGGAGAATCCCCAACTGGAGGAAGGTCCTGAGCAGGTGGAACCTGCTTCAGCTGCATCTGGAGCAGCTGAAGGGGATGTTTCCCAGGAGCCAAATGAGGAGAAGCCAGAGGGGCCAGGGAAGCAGCAGCGAGATGCCTTGGGGAGACGTCGGGGCAAACCTGTCCTGCAGGGGGATGGCTCTAGGAAGCCGATGGCTGTCCCAGCACGGCAGAGGCTGCAGCAGGCTGGGAAGCCCTATGAGTGCGAGGACTGTGGTAAAAGCTTCATCTGGAGCTCACACCTGGAGCGGCACCGGCGTGTTCACACAGGTGAGCGCCCCTTCCGGTGCCCTGAGTGTGGGGAGCGCTTCACCCAGAGCTCCCATCTGCGGCAACACCAGCTGGGCCATGGTGGCGAGCGCCCTTACAAGTGCGGTGACTGCGGCAAACGCTTTGCTGACCTCCCGGCCTTGGCTGCTCACCGCAGCATCCACCTGGAGGAGAAGCCCTACCGGTGCGGCCACTGCGGCAAGGGCTTTGCCTGGAGCTCCCACCTGGAGCGGCACCGGCGCATCCACACAGGCGAGAGGCCGTTCCGCTGCGGGGACTGTGGCGAGGGCTTTGCCCAGAGCGCTCACCTGGCCAAGCACCGGCGCACCCACACAGGCGAGCGCCCCTACCGCTGCCTGCTCTGTGGCAAGGGCTTTGTCGACAGCTCCGACCTGACACGGCACAAGCGCACCCACGCAGCTCCAGTTGGGGCTGCTGCCAAGAACCGCAAACGCCGCACACCCGGGCACAGCTCGCCTCAGGCTGGCTCAGAGCCCCAGAAAGCCCTCCAGAAAGAGGAAGCCTTTGGGGAAGCCTCAAAGCCGCCA
>NW_005842761.1:653979-662997 GCF_000455745.1 Alligator sinensis | reverse complement strand
GCCGCCACTGTCCGGACTGCAAGCCAGGCCCAGAGCCCAGTGAGATCCCACAGCCCAGCCCTGAGCAGAAGCCCTACCCCTGCGGGCACTGCGGAAAGAGCTTTGCCTGGAGCTCCCACCTGGAGCGGCACCGGCGCATCCACACGGGGGAGAAGCCCTTCAAGTGCGGGGAGTGCGGGGAGGGCTTCAGCCAGAGCTCCCACCTCACCAAGCACCGGCGCACCCACACGGGTGAACGCCCCTACCGCTGCCCCCGCTGCGGCAAGGGCTTCATCGAGAGCTCTGACCTGGCCCGGCACCAGCGCACCCATACTGGGGAGCGCCCCTACACCTGCCCCCAGTGTGGGAAGAGCTTCAGCGTCAGCTCAGCACTGGCCAAGCACCAGCGGGTGCATGCCATCACCCAGCCCTGAGCACTTGTAGTGGAAACCCCCTGCCCCCCAACTCTGCCACCATCAGCCATGCCTGTTCCCTCCCTGAGGAGCAGGGAGACAGACCCATCCCTTCCACCCACTGCCACCTTTTTGAAGCAAGTGGCTCCCACAGTGACCCAACCAGAGGGCCAATATCTACAACTGGTTAGACCATGGGGATTTCCATTCCAGGGGCCATCCCACTGCCTTTTGGGAAACCACCTGTTTATCCGAGAGCTGAACGAAAGGAAAAAAAGTCTGAATTTTCCCACCAAAAACAAACTTCCAAGGGAAAAGAAACAGTATTCCATTTTAGGTCCACCTAAACATTTGGTTTGGGATTCCTGTTGGACTATTTTGCTCCACTCTTCGCCTTTTTGAAGCAAGAAATTTATGTTATGTTATGTTATAATTTATAGTATAATGTAAAATAAATTTCGATGCAGTGGGTTGAAATGCTCTATTCTGAAAGGGTGTAGACATGACTCCCCGGGTGCTTTGTTTTGAGCATTTTGTTCCCAAACGAAATTTCACCCAAGTTGAGCCCCTCACGCAGAACATTGTGATCCCTACACCATGGTGCTTTGCAGGAGAAAAGATTTCTATTACAAAACTCTTGCCTGGCTCTTCTGGTGGCTTCTCCTCCTGGCTGGCTCTGGACCAGCCTTTTTTGGCACATGAGTTGGCATAAATGCCTCATGCTACATCCTTCTAGGGCTGCGTGTGTTGTGTAGGAGGTGCTTTGTTGCAGGCATTTAACACATTTTGGAAATCAATCCAGCCCCTTCCTCTTAGGGTGTAGGAGAAAGGAAGGAGCAAAGGGGCCCAAAAGACAGATTTAAGATTCTAAGACAACAGAGTCAGGCCTAGGTAAAGAGGCCTGGTCTCCACACAGGAATCCCTAACCAGTTTTGAAGTTAAGATGATGTAGTACCCTCCTGCACCCCATGTCTGCAGAGCAGCCTGGAGACACAACCAGCTGGGTCTGGATCACTCTCCAGATCACAAAGGACAGGACATCTCCCACCCTAAACACTGGGCTTTGCTTATTGTTGGTGCCAAGGGAATGGATCCAGGGGCCAGGTTTCTATCAGACACCTCAAAGGAGGATTGGGAAGGGACATTCATTCAGTCCCTTCCTTTCTAGCCATTCAGCATCATGACTCCTACCCCCCCGGTATATGGCTCCTACCCCACACTGCCTCCATGTTAGCTGCTGTATGTCACATTTTTATCAGTTTTTTATCAGTGCTCCTCATTAGTCATTAGTGCATCCCAGTGACATCTCCCTCTCCCTCTTAAGCCTCTGGATGTCATGCTTCTCCCCAGCTTTCTAGCCCTTCTGTATTGATCCCTGTTAGCAGAGTGATTGTTTCAATTTTAAAAGCAGGGGATGTTTCTTAGGAGTCTCTCTTGGCACAACTGCTGGGTGAATGCCAGAGTCTGAGTGACGATAAATGAATGTGTGGAAGAATGTTAGTCCCTGACTTGAAAGCTACTGTAGAAGAGCAGGAGAAAATGTGAGAGGTGGGTGATAGGGGCTGGGAATCTGCAGGGCTTGCTGGTGAAACCAGAGATTTGAGGCTGAGAACTGTGAACTCACTCCGCCAAGGACCAGAGAGACAGGAAATGCCTTACAAGTGTCAGGTGCATCTCTACCTGATTGGTGAGGGCCTCCCAGTGAGCTCCCAGAAAGGATTGGCCTGTCCAAGCCAAAAGGCTGAGAGGGATCCATCTCAGGCAAGACCTGAACCCGGGCTAAATCTCTAAATTGGAGGCAGGTGGAGATGAGGGTCCTGACACCCTTCAGGGCTTTCTTCCTGTCTGCACAATGTGCTGAATGTTTGCAACCGACCTGGTGCTCTCCTCACAGTCACAGGTCCTAAAAATGGCCTTTGGGTGTCTCTTCCAGAAGCTGAGATATACAGGGTACTTTGGCTGTACCCTCTGCTACCCTGCCAATAAGCACCAGCTTCACTAAACCTTCCCACATAAACATCAGGGGAGCATCCCCTGTGGGCAGATAAAATGCTTGACTGGTTGCACAGATACTGACATTGCAGCAGCATTTCTCCTGCCTGTTAGGGTAGCTGCTAGCAGCCAAGGGATTAACACTGGGGGCCTTTGTACACGCCTTTTTTTTTTGCCCTTTCTCGCACTGCAACGGCTTGACTGTTTGCACGAGCAGGTTTTCTGGATGATTTAAAAGTCTTTCTGGTGCATTAAAGTAAAACTCCTCAAGCATAGTTTAGTTTGGCTCGTCTGGAATTAAAGCGTTGCATCCATGGATTTGTTACATGCAAACACAAAGGCACTCAAAGACGGTTAATGAGCCTCTTTGTCCACCAGATGGCTCTGTGACTTTTTTGTAGTTGACCCTTTTGAATTGCTTCCACTTTCAAATTGCTTTCCCCCTTTTTTTTTCTTGTCACCAGCTCCATGCTCCCACAGCTGTATGGCAGAGCACAGGTCGGGGGGCCCTGGGCCAGGGGGGCATCACTGGACCGTCCTGCTCTCCTGCATCACTGGCCAGGGACCGGGTTTAATTTGTTTGAAAACCAAATGTGTACAAACACTGGTATGATGCTCCAAAGCTTTATTTGTTCGAAAACCTAGTGCGTGAAGACACTGATGCAGCGCTTCAAAATAAACAAGTTTAAATTTTATAAACCTATTTAATTTAATGAGGAGTAAACCCTGTAGTGTGTATAGGCACCCTGGGACAGCGACTACCCTCAGCAGGTGTCTTTTCCACTTGTAAAGGTTGCTTCTTGTGACTTCGAATGGGGCCCACTGATCCTTGTCTGTCTTTTCCCTGGGACCTGTCCTTCCCTCTCTCTTTTGGAAATACTGGTGGCTGTAGAACCCACTCAGCAGCAAGGTGTTGGGTTTTATCTGAAGTGGAGGCTGCTGGACTGGGCCTAGGGCTTTGGTTTCTTTGAGGAAAGTTTGGTCTTGATTTCTTTTTTTAGTAAATGTCCTTCCACAGTAGAAAACACACTGCATCTGGAAGCCTTTCACTGTGAGCGTCTGTGCCTGGGAGCTGGCTCTGAGCGAGTCCTGCTGTACAACACACCATTCCAAATCCGTTTGATCATTTGGCCTAGTAGCAACTGCAACTACAGCCAGTTTGCCTTTGGGCAGTGACCCGGTCCAATGGGTTCAATTCCTGCTCCCTAGTGCCCACCCTGAGTCACAGCAGGCTCTTTCTCTTTCATGTGTCACCAGTAGAAACAAAGGCTTGGAAGGTCAAACTCTTCTTTTTATGACCCCCGTGCACTCCAAGTCACTTCTGTGTTCAGCATAGCAACCTTGATGAACCATTGCCATCACTTCTCCATCTTTTTTCACTAGGTTTCCTTTCTTACAGAAACAAGGGAGAAAATATGCACACAAGAAACAGAAAATTTTGGAAATAAATTTTAATTTTGCCACTTAGGGTTCAAAATATTCATTTTCTATTTTTTTCCTCCCATTGGTTTTCTTTTCTTCTCCATTTTAGTGGAAAAAAAACCCATCACTGTGTACTAACAGAAACTTTTATTTTTATGTGAAGAGTTCTTCTCTCTGATTTTCAAAGGGCTGTGGATGACTCTCAGGACCAGCTTGACCAAACCAGTGAAGAGCCCCAGCTCAGGTGACTGCATCAGCAGGCAGACCTGCCCTTTTGAAAGAGTGGGATTTATGTCCAGTAAGAATATTGTTTATCCATCACTTTGACATCTTGGTGCATCCCAAAGGCCAATGACTTCTCTGTAGTGAGCTGTGGGTCTTTTACTATTATACCAACATCAATTTGTACTAGAATGGCTTAAGTGGACGATCATAGCTTGAGCAGTGGGTTGGACGAGATGACCTCTTGAGATCCCTTCCAGCCCTATTTGTTTCTGATTCCATGTACAGGCAGATGGCAAATGCATCTGAAAGCATAAAAACTATGCTTAGAAAAATGCTGGGTATTAAAGGTATGCAAATACTGAGACTAATCTATGCAAAATGTGGGTATTAAATCATATTATTATATGAGATATTGTATTAGATATTAGATTATATTATATGTATAATATATAATATATAAGTGTATATTATATATTATAGTATATGCTATATATTATATTATATTATATAATATATCAGAAAAATTCTGGTCATTAAATGTATGCAAATACTGAGATTAAGCTGTGCAAATGCTGAGATTTGTCTAGGAGTCCAGCAGCATATCTGCTCCAGCAGGAGTGTGTCATTGGGTCATTGATACAATGCTGTTTGGAGAAGTGGGTAGCGGTGGCCAGCCATACCACCCAGCCGAGGTGGAGTCCCATAAAGTGGCAGCAGGGCAAACTTACAGTGTAAGCAGCAACTTGCACAATGAATCTGCTTGGACTTTAACAAAGGTCTCTCCCCAGCACAGACACCATTGGGGGAGCAGTGGATGCTTAGTACAGATTCTGCAGTGCTTGGGTCAGTGAATACAAGTCCGGTGTCATGGGGACAGGCAGTAGTAAAAAGCCATGGACACGGATACAGGGTGCCTGTACTGGATGGGAAACAGCTAGGAGTAGAGCATCAGCACCTGGCACTGCAGTCAGGATGGGGGTTGTCCCTGCCTGGAACTAGGGACAGGGTTGGGGTGTCACTCTGGCACCCCAACTCTCCCTCGTGCTCCATGAGCTCCAGGAGATGATCTGGGCTCAGGCCCCAGGTAGGTATCTGCAGTAGGATCTGGGCATTCACCTGCGGGAAGGGAGGAGAGGACAGTGAGACAGGAGGGAATGAGAAGAGGGCCACAGTGAGACCCAGGTTGTGGGGGAGGGAACTGGCAGTCCTTGACTGGGGGCACAACTGGGGTGGCCAGAAGGGAGAAAGCCACCTCCAGCCACTGTGGACTGTGACCTTGATGTACCATCAGAAGATGGCAGTGACACCTTGGAGGAGGAGCAGGGCAAGGAGCAAATTTTAATGGCTGCAGAGGGAGCTCCTGGGTGCCTGCAGCAGGGGGACGCAGCTGGTGGTTGGGGAGGGGGAACAAGTTTGTTCTGGGGAATTCTGTAGGGTAACATGAGTGTTTAGCTGGGGATTGCAACACAGCTAAGCTGTAACACCAGCTTGGTTAGGGGGCATCAAAACCAGGGTTGGGAACAGGCCCTGGTTGGGTTTTGCTGAGCAGTCTTGGCAAAGGTGACCCTGAGCAGGGGGCTCTGGCATAGGAGCAGCTTCAGCAGGGGACACAGAGGTGTCTATGTGGGAGTCTGGAGTCGGCCAACATGGGTGCTCTGCCTGTCCTTAGGGAAGAGCATTGTCTGAACGTGGTGTATGGCATGTGAGGACTGCCAGTGGTGGGTGGTGCTGGCTGATAGGTTTCCATTGAAAGCACCTTGCATGAAGGAGAAAAAAGAGTCATGAAAAATATCTGTTTTCCACAGAAAATGTCAAGCCTTCCAAAACAAATAAATGCAACAAAAAAGGAATGCCCTAAATTCAAAACACTTCACACTGGAAGTGTGGCGAGAAGGCCTTGTGGGAACTGTGCCTCTGCTGTAGCACACTCCTGGTCTCCTCCCTGCAGACTGTATTTCCCATGACTTGCAGCTCACCAGGAGAGGAGCCCAGACTCCACCGCAGGAGATGTAGTTTGGCCTGAAGAGGAGGACCAAAGCACAGGAGTCCCAGGACAATCCATTCATGATGAACTGCCATGGCATTTCCAAATCAAAGTATTTTGAGTTTCTCCAAATTTTCCAAAGAAGGAAAACATCTGTTTTATGATGTTCTCTGTTCCCCATCTCCCCCTGCTTCCCTTCCCCTGCCAAGGGGACATCTGAAGCATGAAGCGGCATGGAGTTCAAGGGACAGGGGTGGTTCTAGCCTCCATGGAAGCACTGAAATTTGGAGAAAACTCAGAATATTTTGATCTGGAAATGCCTTAGCAATGTATTGTGGGACTTACAGCTCCAGGAGCCTGGTGCTCCTGGGCTTTCCTTCCTTTGGAAAATTTTGAGAAACTGGAGAAACTCAAAATACTGTCCATGATGTGTCCAGGCCTCATTATCCAGTCAGCATCTCGCAGCAAGGGAGCTTCTCCACTGTCTGTCTGCTGGGCTTCTCCCTTAGTAGAGCCTTCCTTCCCTGTTCCCTTCCCTCACCAGGTTTCTCCCTGCCATAACTCCCATACTGGCCTTCATGACCCTCAGCTTGCTCCTCATTCTCTTTACTGTCAGCAGTACAACGGTTAATGTTGACATCAAAGCATCATCATTGGGCTTCAGAGTGAACACCTCTGGTAAGATTTGCTCGCACCTTCCAGAGTGATGGTCTCAGGCTCCCTATAGATTCAGGCAGTGTCACTCACATTCAGGGCAGCTCCCACTTTGAGGAGTGTCTCCTGTGTCAATTGTATTCAGTTTGTGTCCTAAACTTCCTTTTTTTCTTTAAAGTAAAGTTGAGGATCTCTCCCGTCCTGTGGGGCATCCCCAAACAAGTTAGATGTGAACCATGGGCTCTGTGCTGAGCCTCACAGAGCCACAGACCTTCACGCAAGCTCAGCTTAGTAACCTCTGGGGACACTGAAAAATTCCAGAAGAAGCGAAAGAGTTGGAGCAGCAAAACCTTGTTGGATATCAATGGGATTAAAAGGTTTGATTCTAATAGGAAATTCATCCTGGAACTTTTTTCTAAAAAAAGGCGATTCTCTTAGAAGCCTAAGTTGGAATTTGTCACCCTAGGCAAATTGTTGGTGGGGTGGTGAAAGAAGGGAGCTGACTGCTGGCCAGTTGCCTCTGGGTTGCTGCTGCTCTCATTCGGGCACCCCCTCTAAGTCAGTGCCTGGAGCTGGTGCTCTGCTCATTCACCCCTATTTGCCCTACTGATTCTCTTTGTTCCTCTGACCCCAACTGAACTTCAGAGGGGGCTTCTCATTAGGGTGGCCATCACAGAGGACAGTCCAGTTGTCCTCTGTCCTCTGTTGATACAAAACCAGATGCCTTTATGTCCCCTATTTTTCTCTTGAAGAGAAAAATAGAGGACATAAAGGCATTGGGTTTCGTATCAGTAGAGGACAGAGGACAGAGTAGCAAAAAACCGGAGTGACCTCTATGATGGCCACCCTAGTTTTCATTGACGACAGCTGTTTCCCTTCCCTGGAGTTTCTCTTTTGCAGTTCTGCCCAGCATATACATGTGAGCTGCTCCACACCTTTCATTCAAGACTGTTTTCCAAATGTGAGGGGAAAATGGCTGTTGTGGGTTTTTTTATGGGGGGGCGGTGGGAATTTGGGTGGGGTTCACAATTTATTCTGATTTTTGGCAGCTCAACTCTAAGAAATTCCCCAAACATTTAGATTAAGACATGAGACTATGGAGAAAATGTCCAGATTTTTTTTATCAAACTGAAATGTTTGGACTTTTAAAAAGAAAAGTTTGTTTAGAATTGGTACTTTTTATCCTTTGAATGGATATTTCACCTTAAAATCTTTCAGTGACGTGTGAGGTAGAAACAAATCTATTCCAAACTGTTGTGCTTTTGCTTCTTTTACACAATCTTTTGTTCCATCTACTACTTAGCTCTGCTGGGCCTGCTTCTCTTCCAGAGGCCCGAGGAAGGTACAGTGGGCATGTCTACATGTGCCTTTACATGTGCCTAAACTTACTGCGCATTGCATAATGCACATTAAGGCAATTTAGCATGTGTCTACATGTGTACACACTAAGGCATATTAACGATCTGCGCAGACCAACTTGGAACTAAAGTTAGTCCCAAGTCAGTCAACATACACAGTGTTAATGCACCTTAGTGCATCTACATGTACGTTAAGGCGCTTTAGACATTTGCCCCTAAATGTCACACCTGCTTTTTTAGGTATCAAATTTAGGCGCGAATAGCTTAACATCACCATTTTTAAGGAACATTAAGGGCACGCATATGTAGATGCATGCCCTTAATGTGCCTTAACTAGCACTCATGGTGCTCTGGCCAAATGCCAGAGGACTGGAAAAGGGCCAATATGGTTCCCATTTTCAAAAAAGGGAGGAAGGAAGACCCAGGAAACTATAGGCCAGTTAGTCTTACCTCGATCCTGGGTAAGCTTTTTGAGAGAATTATCCTGGCGCATGTCCGTGAGGGGCCAGCAGGGGAGGTTATGCTTAGGGGCAACCAACATGGGTTCATTCGAGGCAGGTCCTGTCAGACCAACCTGGTGGCCTTCTACGGCCAGGTCACAAAATCCTTAGACACAGGGGAAGCAGTGGACGTAGTCTTTCTGGACTTCAGGAAGGCCTTTGACACTGTCTCTCACCCCATTCTCATTAAAAAACTAGGGGACTGTGGTGTCGACACCTACACAGTCAGACGGGTCGCTAACTGGCTGGAGGACCGCACACAGAGAGTGGTGGTGGATGGGTTTTATTCAACCTGGAGGGATGTGGGCAGTGAGGTCCCCCAGGGCTTGGTCCTCGGGCCCGCGCTGTTCAACATCTTTATCAGCGACTTGGACGAGGGGGTAAAAAGCACCCTGTACAAATTCGCAGATGACACTAAGATGTGGGGGGAAGTGGGCACGCTAGAAGGGAGGAATAGGCTGCAATTGGACCTAGACAGGTTACAGGGGTGG